>NC_142040.1:18633262-18797762 GCF_982192425.1 Myodes glareolus | reverse complement strand
GAAAAGCCAAAGGGAAGCCAAGTTTTCTACTTGAGTTTAAATGTTTTCTTTGTAATTCAAGATGCAGAATTTGATGCCAAATAACATGTGTCCTCATTACATTTTCTTATATAATAAATACACCAAACAAAACTGAACAATTTATTGTCTAAAGTGAACAAATGCTGAGTTTCTAGACTACACTTTCCAGATATCTAGTTCTTTGGGCATGGAAACAAAGAAGCAGAGGTTGGAGAAACTGGGCAGAATCAGCAAGGGAATGCACAAGGCAGGCAACGGGGCAGCCAGAAGTCAAGCTGTCCGCTAAAGCACGGCACTGTGGCCCCGAGCCCTCAAGCAGGCAACCTGGCACACATAGCTACTTATTGCTCCTCTACGGAGGATTTTGAAAACGGCCTCAAAAGCTTCATTTCTTGCTGCACTGCTAACATCAGTTCTACCATTTGAGCACATGGAAAGCCACTATTTTCCATGTTTTTATACACACTAAAGCAGATGTGTGCGCACGCAGTTTTATACATTTCTTATTCACATTTGAAAATGCTAGACTAAGTGTAAATTAGTTTCCTTCCTCAGAATCTTTAATGAACTATATATTAGGGGGCTTTGACATACACATAATATTCCACATTTCCAAATGTATTTGGCTACAGAGATAAGTACATCTGTATGTGTGTCTATGTATTTTGTAGCATCTATCTTGGAAAACTCTTAAACTATACAAAATAGATTAAACAGAGGCATATCTGCCTATGTGTGTATATACACATGCATAGAAATTAAAATATTAATTAATTAGTTCCCTCAGCTATTTACCTAACAATTATACTAGCCAGCAATCAGTACATGTGTGTATGTGCATGTGAGAAGGGAGAGAGATAAACACATCATGTATATGTATACGCTTGTGTTTGATTCCATGGGAAATATAGAAATCTGAGGAATATATTTAATGCTTTTTATCACTTAATAATTTATATTAATATATTAGCACATTTTAAGATATTTTATTCTAAAAGTTTCTAGAAATAACTGACATAAAATAACTGATCTTTTCAAATGCGAAAAACCTAAAGTGTACTTAAAATAAATATATACTTTCAGATTTAGAAACCATAAACTTAATTAAACATCAGTTAATTAGTTATGCAAAAGCTATTATTTTAACCTCTACCCCATACATATTTGTCTAAGTCTATTTTAAAGCTGCCGTTGTTTATTCCTGAATTTTTTATTGCAAATGCAAAATGAAATATAAGATTACTTGACTATAAATATAGGTGTCAAGTAAAACTTAAAAGTAGAACATTTTTATGTGAACAAGAGCTGACACCCTTAATAACTGTGTGCTGCCATTCAAAAACACCCTTACTTCTTATAAACAGATGTTCCTCAGTGACTTGCCTTCTCCTTCCCACTCACCTACGTACCACCAACACAGCTCCTCAGAATTAGTTCAACCCTACCCTGAGCAATGTTTGAAATGACTTAATCTTACTTCCATATCATTCACAGAATGCATGGTATTGTAACTAGCATTACTTTATAACTAACTAGTCACATATACCAGCTCTCTATCTTTCTAAAGATCTCCAAGAGTGAAGAATTTTGTTCCTTTTTTAATCCTTATCTGGAGAGGGATGTTATTCTACAGAATGTTTAGATTCCACTGCTGAACTGTTGTCCAACACCACCAACATGGTGAACACAAGTTCACAAAGCCTGGAAAGTTGAAGTTATTTGTTTAACGTTACTCAGTGAGCCAGGACCTGTATAAGCACAAGATTCCTAGGGTTTCAATACACTCTTGTGTTATTTATCTTGTGTTAAAGGGAAATTATTATACCAAAATTCCTGGGTTCAATTTTGGACTTAAATAAGTACAAAAAAATAATGTGTGGCCACAAATTCTGCATGATCCCAAAATTGAAATCATCTTCAAGGTGAGTCACTGTCCCACCCTGGCATTATATAATATGTATATTGAGATTTAACTGCTATGGGCAGACTTTGCATCATGTAAGTTGCCCCTTCCTTTATGGCAGTGGGCAGCAGGGAGGGATTCTAGTTTCTGGGGTTTTATCTAAGTACCAGCAGTAAGCTCCTTGTACCTTCCCTCGGGGTCTCACTATTAAGAAAACACCCCCATTAATTTAACAAAACAGCTGCTCTGTTGTCTGATGAGCCAGGCTTTCCTTCAGAGACTCTGCCGCCTCTGATGAAGTCCTCCATGGGAGCAGCCATTTACAATGCTCAGGAGAACTGCTGCAATATGAGGCGACACAGGCTAATTTTAAAGAGAAGAGCTAAGTTCATTTAATTGTATATTATTATATTGTATATTATATATATATATTATGTAAGATCATAAATAGACTATTTCTGCAAGTAATTATTGGATAACTCTTTGACCCTAAGGTCTAGAACAGAAATGTTTATTTAAAAAAAAAAAACAGAAAGAAAGGAGGGAGGGGGAAAGAGGAAGGGGGAAAGGCGGGAAGGGAAGGGAGAAAATTCCTTCCTCTATAATGAAATGAATTTTCTCTGAAAAGTAACAGAGCAGTAAGGATCAAGAAAGAGTTTCAACTAAGTTCTTGGAAAGAAAAGCCCCATCTTTAGTGAGTCTTCCTTTTCTTGAAGATGAATGTAACTGGTTACACTGTATTCTCCCCAGCATAAAAGACACATAAATGTGCCTGGTTACACTGCATTCTCCCCAGCATAAAAGACACATGAACTTTCAGAGTCCTAGGGCCCAGAATCTTAGAAATTTTCATTTGGAATTCTGTTTGGATTAGGGCTGTGCTTGGAATGGGATGGGTAAGGATATTAGTTAAAACTGGCCAATACTAGAATCCCATTGGTGCCAGTCTTAGGGTTACTACTGCTGTGATGAAACACCATGACCAAAGCAATTGAGAAGGAATGGGTTACTTAAGTTCCATGTAAGTTCTTCATCAAAAGCAGTAGGGGCAAGAACTCACACAGGGTAGGAACCTGGAGGCAGGAGCTGATGCAGAGGACATAGAGAGGTGCCACTCACGAGCTTGCTCCTCCTGACTTGCACCCAGGAATGGAACCACCCACAATGGGCTGGGCACTCCTCCATCAATCACTAAGTAAGAAAATGCCCTACAGGCTTGCCTACAGCCCTATCTTATAGAAGTATCTTCCCAATTGAGGCTCCCTCCCTCCTCTCAGATGACTCCAGCCTGTGTTAAATTTACATACAACTATCCAGTTCAGCACATAACAAAGTGTAACTGATGCTGTTTTAAAGGAGAAAAACAAGGACATTTAAAGGGAAGACTATGAGGCATTTGAGGTGAGGAGCAGGTGGTCAAGCACCAGGCCTAGTGAGAGGCCTTGGGGGAAAAACAGGGCCCTTAAAAGGAACCATTCAGACAAATCTTTACACTTTCAGTTTCCAGGACTCTGACACATACAGTATCTGTTATTTAAGCTAGCTCTTTTGTGGGAATCTGCTGCAGCCATCATAACAAACTAATACAACAATTCAATTACAGACCACTGGGAAAGTGGCTGTGAAATACATACAAAATAATACTTAACTAAAATTTCAAAAGTCAAGCTCTGAGGTTTTAATCTTCCAAGCTCTACAAATTTCCCTGGGACTTCTTCCCTGTATATCCTTTACCTCCCCGGAAAGATTAAGACTCATGAAGGGCCCTGCGAAAGCAAAAGGCATCACCAAGCAGTCAGTGGGTTCTGGGAACTGAACCCAGGTCCTCTGGAAGAGCAACGTGTGTTCTTCACTTAGCCACTGAGACATCTCTCCACACAGGTTATTTCATTTATTTATTGTATTGAATTTCAGGCTCTGCCTGCAATGTTTACATAACACTATGTGCAAGCCTGGTGCCCAGAGGAGTCAGAAGGCACTGGATCCCTACAAATGTAGTCATGGATGATTGTGAGTCACATGTAGGTGCTGGGAACCAAACTTGGGTCATTTGCAAGAGCAACAAATTCTCTTAACCACTGAGTTATCTCTCTAACAACATCTGTTGATTTTTTTTAAAACAATTTATTTACTTTTATTTTATGTACATCAGTGTTTTGCCTGCATATATGTCTGTGTGAGGGTATTAGATACCCAAGAACAGGGGTGACTGACAATTGTGAGCTTCCATGTGAGTGCTAAAAATTAATCCTGTGTCCTCTGGAAGAGCAACCAATGAGCTTAATCAGTAAGTCATCTCTTCAGCCTATTTGTTTGTTTGTTTGTTTGTTTGTTTTTAACTTGTATTTTATCACGTCTTTTCACCAAGAGGGAGAATTACAGTAAAAGCTTCATAGTTTTTTTTCTTTATTATCACAAAACAAAATCAGGAAAGAAATGTTTCACCCCTCTCCGAGAATCTTTTCTCAAATGTATGCTTTCTGGTGTCATTTGTACGCAGACAGTGCATCTCAAACGAAAGCTCTCTGATGGCTAGAGAGTTTCTAAGGTCCTTAGGAATCAGTTGAGTGTCAGGAATGAAAGCATGGCACTGCACCTAAATACAGAAGGAACAGAACGGCGGGCTGATACTTTATTCATTATATAATGGGAAAGGGAACAATGCTAAAAGTCAATTTAAAAAAACATAATAGGGAAGTATTCGATTGTATTATATGATATGTGTACCCAAATAAAAGTGTGTACATGGGTCTAGTGGAGTGCGGACGGATCCATTCCGACTCCAAACTAAAGATTCACTGTGCTTTAAGACTGCAAAAGTGTGGCATGGTGACATGATTCCAGGAGTCTTTATCATCTTCTTTGTCTACTGATTTTGAAGAACTTGAGAGCTGTATTTCCAAAGGCTAAAACACAAAGCAGGTAATTTCTCAAAAGTGAGCTGACACTGTTAGAATCTGGGAGTTTCAAAGAGGAAGGAAGCAATGACCAACATTTTTTGAAGTTAAAATTGTAATGAGAAAAAGCAAAAACAGATCGGTTAAAGCAGAAGGCAACTCACAACCAGGTACAGCCGGTCTCTCCGTTTCTCACAGTTCTCTTCCCCATTCTGTCTCTTTCCCTCTTTTTTATCTGCTACAACATACTTATGCAATTACCTTTTAGATACAGAGTTCTCTCCACTTTATCAGAAACAAATACAATTCTTAGTAATATATGAGTAATAATCTAATCACAATTCACAGTATATAAATAACCCCTAGCGTAGCTCATACCTTGGAGAAAACAGGAACATACCTCAGTGTGGCCAATAAGAAAATAGAGAAACCGAGAGAACTACACAGCCGCAGCTAACAGGACTCCATAACAAACGCAGGGGAAAATCGAGGATCCTAAATAATCTATGTTCTCTAAAAAATTAGCACATTTTTCCATATTTTCAATTTTAAAGCATATCCACTTTTAGATTACAGTTTCTTCCAAATTTTAATTTTAAAAAATAATTTTTAAAAATCCAATGGAAGGAAATTTACAAAGGCCATCAATCACAGTCAGATGTGTAACACATAAAGAGAAAAAATTACTCTTTCACAAGCAACTTAGGAGTCACTTTGTCTGGGATGTGGTCCCCTCAATTCAATATTTTAATTTTAAAAATTAAAGATTCATCAGCAGAAGGAAAATGAGCAGGCAACAATTCTTACTAATACTTTTGGGTTATGCTTTTAATTTTGCACTGACAATTCTAATTCCAAGTAGAGATGGTTCTTAAGGTGTCTTACCTCACTGCTCATTAAAATAAAAGAGAAAAAACTCAAGAGGGTGAGCTCTATTAAAAGAATTCAAACTGTAAACACTGTTGATAAAACTCTACTTGGTCCAGTGGCCATGAACGGAAAGGTCATGTGAGAGAACAGGAACCACTGCCATATATAGGATGTGAAGGATAAGGGCTTCTCCACAAAGGCGGCACTTCCTATTGCCCAACACTAACCTGAGCAAGCCTGAGGTGAAGCCAATCAGCGAATTTCACGATACAGACTAGCACTTCCATCGTTACGATCTTTACTAAGACTGGACAGAGTATGATGGATGATTTAAATGACATGATAAAGGACTTAAATGGTCATGAAAGTTAGTCACATTTTTCTGTGGAATTACACTGTCTACACTTCTACATCATTTTTTAGAAGCCAAAGTTATATGAAGAGCTGATAAGGGTATAACGAGAAGGCATGAACTATAGGACATCTGAGTCTTACTGGGGGTGTGGGGCACTAGATCACCGCCCGCCACAGAAGCCAGCGCCAGTCCACAAAAGATGGGCTGGAGCAGAGGGCATCCTCAGTAGCACCCCCTCTCCTTCTAGAGGAAGCTGGAATCTACAAGTCAAAGGACTCTGTTTCAACACAAGAAACATTTTTTTAAGGGCTTGGAGACAAGAAAACTTCATTCATCATTCAAAATAGTAAGAATTCTTAAAAAGAAATCTGCAAAAATGTTTTTAAATCTAATTACTAGATCCATTAAAAACAAACATGCAATTGCCTTAATAGCATAATAATTTTTATTTGTTGAACAAGGCAAGTAAATTTATAGATTCAAGATATATCACTATACATGTATACTAATGATAACCATATTCAATCTGTTCAAATTTAATAACAGTAAAATGACAAATCTGATTCTTTCCGGCATAAATTGAAGTAGTTAAAAGGATACAGAGTGAAGTAAGGTACATTCTATAAAGCTGGTTATTTATTTATGTCTTAATGCAGGATATGAGCTAATAAGGTACCTGTCTTTAAGTTTCTTCCTCAGAACAAAATCAAAGAGATGTTATGTATTCAAAGACTAAACAGCTAATTATTAAGTATCTCTGAATTAAATGCCTATTATAAATATACCAAAATATGAGTCATTCCCCTTCAGAATAACTAGTATTTGATTGTATCTAAAAAAGAAACATTTTTCTAGAGCTCACCATTTTGCCAGAGTGCTACCATATGCTCAACGGTGTAACAGGAAAGCAGGAAACCTTGAGTCAAGACAGCTCAGCTACAAAGGATCACAGAAATGTATCCATTGATAAGCAGACAAGAGCCTTTTAGGATATGCCAAAATAGTCTGAAGCAACAACCTCTCCTTACTATCAATCAAGAAAAAGAAAGTTACGAAAGTTGCATTTTAAAGCTTGTAGATTATATGATAAATAATGTCTAAAGAAATAAGTGATAATAGACAAACAAGGCCGATCAGTCTCCACCACAGGAGAAAATGAAAACTTTTCCATCACCACCAAAAGCAAGCATCCCAGCAGCACAGGGATGCAGGGTGCACACAGTTCTGCGACACTGCGAGCCCTGCAGCCAGGCTATGACATGCTTACTCTTGCACGTCCTGCTTCCTGCTGAGCTGCACTGGCTTGGGTGGAGTATGTAGTATTTCTAGACCCTGGTTTCCTCCTCGGTAAAGGAGGGTAAGAGGACTCCATTTAACAAGCTGGCCTGATACTCAAAGGAGCAAATATGTAAGAGGAAAATTTGTGTCCGGTGCTTTCACACACCCTTTGTGTGACATCTGCGGGCACTGCTGCAAGCCGGTGCCATCTTCACCAGCCTCCTCTCTCTTTTGTTTCCTAAATTCTTTATCATTAAACACCAGCTCCTCAGGTATAATATCAGAAGTGAAGGTGAAAATAAGTAGAAAGACATTTAAGTTAAAGCAGAGTTTATGGATAAGTATGATATTCATAAGACTAACAAAAGAGCTGTCAATTAGCAATATGGTTTTATTGCTAACTGACAAAGGTCATGTTTGTCATCTAACAGATTTCTGGTTAAACAGGGTGGACTGACGTCACAATTACAGTTGCACTATGTCCCCAAGTGACATGAAGAGATTTCTTTCCATGGTTATAAACACAAGAATGAGTCCACAAGATGAAGCCTCATAGTAATAAAAGTGCATAAATCACTTTTCAGGACCAAGAAATCTGAATTCTCATGAAGTCTGAGGAAAAATGGGGTTAGATTTATGTGACACAATTGCAAACAACATCGGGTGACTTCAGGAGCAAGAGAAAGGGGTAGAAGCAGAAGAGCTAGCAAAGTTAAATTAAATTAAAAACTGTTGGATTCCCAATCCCTTCCCCTGCCCATAATTTGCCCCAGACAAGTGGCACCCTGTCCCATCCCAGAGGAATACAGCAGGCTTTCTCTGGAGACAAGTGGCACCCCTGTCTTGGCCCAGTGGAACACAGAAGGCTTTCTCGAGGGACAAGTGTCAGCCCTGTCCTAACCCAGCGGAAGACAGCTTTCTCTAGAGACTCTCAAAGGCCGGACAGTGGACAACAGAGGCAAGTTCATGACACACTGAGAAAGAAAGTCAAGGGAAAGTTGTGTTTCTGCCCAAATCTGAAAACCACAGTACTGAGGGGCAGTCCTACACTCCAGGAACTTCCAGGATATCAGAACAGTCGAAAATAAAAGATCTAAAGACACACACACCACAGGCTCTCCTAACGAAACAGCCCTGCCACATTACCCTACGGTAGAACTGAAACCTCTCTCTAGGTATGTAAGCCTCATCCAAGATGCCCAACTACTAGTCAACTTCACAGGGTCCATTGGCACACATAAGTGAAGAAGTGATCACCACACAGTAAAGAGTAGGCAGGAAGAGGAAAGGCAAGGCCACAGTCAGCAAATCAATGCTGTAACTTAAAAGAAATAGGCACAAAGAAGAGCATTTCTAAAACCTACCATTAGTAATCCTCAAAGCCAGAGAAAAATATAAGCAGCCCTGAAACAAGAGCAGGGTGGGAACAGATCCAATAACAAGAGAATTGTTTTAATATACAATGGCTTAAAAGATAATAAAACAGTCTATCTCAAAATAAGAGAAAGTCAATTTAAAAAAAAAAAAGATAGCTAATACATGAAACAGATCAAATAATTAGAATTCCAGACCAAATTCCTACATCAAAGAAAAGACTTATAAGCACACAAATTAAGTAAAAGAAAGCAAAGAAGTAAACCACCGCCCCCAAAATAAAAGATGGCTAAAACCAAAAATTATTGTGTTAGTCCAAGGAAGCAACAGGTACTTAAGACTGCGCCAGCGAGAGCGCTCCCTCGCAGTGGGCACCCAGCAGCCAGAAGAACCATGTGACAAGGAACCTACCACGGCTGCACCTCACATGTCATCCACACGTCAAAGGCTCGGTCCCTCGCTGCGGACATTCTGGAGGCTCGTGCAGGAATGGCCATCACAGACTCCACACGTTCTATCATGACCCTCTGTGCCAACTCCAGCAAAAGGCACAAGGACAAGAAACCATGTGGTGAAGGCACCATGGAAACAGGCTGTTCCTTACACAGCGCTTGAGCTGAGATAGCCCTGCAGCTGGAACAGGACACAGAGCTCAACAGGGGGATGAGGGTGAGGACGAGGAAAGAGATCCGATAACAACCACGCCAAAAGGGAAACCAGCGTAGTGAGAACGGGGGACAAGAGTAAGAGAACCACCTCATCAAGGAAATAAACCTAACAGAACAATATTTATCAACAAATAATATTAACGTTACAGAAAATCAAAGCCACTTTTAACAAGTACATTCCAGTAGCAAAACTGAACATAAAAACTCTGTTACAGAATACATGTCAGGGCAATGAACAGCAGTCAGTCATAATAATGCAAACATTAAATACTGTTCAAGCCAAAGTCAGCATAGCTGTACTAGACAGGATGTCAAGAAATGTGCGCAGCTATGAACAGGGAAGAAAAGGAACAGATTTCTTATATTCTGCTCATGTATTCTAAAAATCAATGGCGTCTCGAAAAAAATCACAAATAAATAAATCTACTAAAAGCAATAGAGCCATGTAACATGGAAACAGGACCACAAATTCCAAAATAATCAGCTAAGATGACTGAAAGTAGACTTATCTTAAACACAAAATTGTGATAATAGACACTGAAGTTTTCCACTACAGCTCAGGGAAGATCAGCATTTTAAAAACAATGTGTTTAAAAAAATAAGTAAGATACAAATAAAATGTTAGTATAATTAAAATAACATTTATTCATTTATTAAAATAAATGCTTATATAATTTGAAAATTATACAGCGAAACGAAGAAATTTTCCATTCACATAAAATTATTTGTGTATTCTCTGAATATTTCTACTATATATGCACATACTTATACAGAGAGAATTTCTTTTAAATGAAACTTAGCATTTACACTGAATATGCAAATTTCTATAGCACTTTACTTAAAAAATTACTATTATATCACTAACATAAAAAGAACATTCTGATAACTTTAATTATTTCTTTAAATTGCGGTGTCCTTACTATCGCTCAGTCATTTCTCAGTTGTTCTTTGACAGGGAAATTGAAATAGTTCTTCTTCCTTAAACTCCCACTTCCTGACTTACGTCTTTTCCAGATACCCGTCTGCCAAGCACTTTGCTTGTCCTTTGGGGATCCTTCCCTTGAGCCCAGGTCTTCTGGGTTGGGAAACTCGGAGGTTTAGCTAACTATCCTCTCCCCTCCCCTCCCATACCCTTCTCTCCCCTCCCTCTCTCCCCCTCCCCTCCTCCTCTCCCCCTCTCTACCACCCCAAACATTCCAATAATAATGTGATGCCCTGATAAACAGCAGTAATCTAGTCTCACTTGTTTACCATTTTGGTTTTCCATCTGCCATCCTCACTGGTATCTAGTTCAGACCGTCAGCATCACCAGGCTTGAGTTCTAACTTGCCCCTCAGAGTCCATTTGGAAACATTCCCTACCACACAGTCACAGTGATTGCTAAGAAACACACACTAATGTCATGGTACTCTGCTTAAAATTCAAAACCCTGTAGTGGCTTTTGCTGTTTACAGAATAAATTTTGAAATGCTTCCTTGCTAGTGAGGCCCTACACCATCTGATCTTTGCCGACATATTCAGCTTCATTTCACACGCATCCACTCTGGCTTTCTTTCCTCGGAGACATGGCACATCCTGTTTGCCCTGTGAAGAGGAATTCATTCACCCCTCCTCTGACTCCTTGGCCAACGCCCATCCATGGCTCACTGTATTAGACATACACAGTGGCCCCTGGTGTGGACAACACTAGAGTTCTGGATCTAAGGCAAGCATCACTTGTTTGTTCCCAGCTGCTCAGCCCAGAAATAATCACACAGAAACTGTATTAAATCAATGCTTGGCCTGTTAGCTCTAGCTTCTTATTGACTAGCTCTTACATCTTAATTTAACCCATTTCTAGTAATTTGTGTATAGCCACGTGGCTGTGGCTTACCAGCAAGGTTCTGTCCAGTGTTTGTCTCTGGCAGGGCTACATGGCGTCTCACTGACTCCGCCTTCTTTCTCCCCAGTCTTCAATTTAGTTTTCCCCGCCTATCTCTATTCTGCCCTGTGCAGGCCCAAGACAGTTTTGTTATTTTTTTATTAACCAATGGTATTCATAACATACAGAGGGGAATCCCACACCAATCATTTTAATAAAATAATTCACAATTTTACCTCTATGCAAATGTCAGTCTTGATCTGATGCTTGGCCCTTGATACTAGCCCAGCACCTTGTGTCTAGAAAAGTGTGTTTGTGTGTGTGCATGTGGGTGTAAAATCAACTATCAGGTCAGGAGACAAAGTACTGGTTGCTCTTCCACAGAACCCAGGTTTGATTCCCTGCACCCACACGGTAGCTCACAACCATCTCCTGCTGCGGGGAACCCAACACACTCATCTGACCTCCACAGTCACTGGGCATGAGCTACATACACATATGTGCAGACAAATACTCATATAACAAAACAGTTCATTTTTAAAATGAAATCAACTACCATCTCTGCCTAAATGTCCTGTAAGTACAAAAATTCAACACAAGCAGGACTGACCCTGTTAGACACACTCCCTGTAGACAGTTTCCCATCAGCACTGCACCTCTCCCTGATTAAAGGGCCACCATCTTCATCAGTCCTACAGGAATTACTACAGCACAGTAACACGCTTCTCTCTCCAGCATCAACCTGAACTGCCGTCAAACCTCAGTGTCTATAGGTGATTTCTAGAACAAATTTGGAGTCACTTCTCCCCGCGTATGAAATATCACTCTGCAATATTAATGTGCTACATCACAACTTACCTCCTTGTCTCTACTTGCTCCTCAGTGCGCAGAGGTCAGAAATAACTGTGGTTTAATCCTTTGCACCTTCAAGCTCTGTTAACAGAGCAATCAATGATTGCTGCCACTGGCAGTGACTGCCAGTTCCAGCATCTTTATGACCTTGCCATGCTGGTCACTGCTGTGCTTCACAGATACCACAACTAGGTAGGACTGTTGAATTGCGCCCCTCCTTTGGTAGCCTGCATAGTATTTTCTGGTGCCATGGAAGCTAGACAGCAAGAAGAAGGCTTTCAAGTCAGATCCAGCTCCAATCATCTGAATCCTGGATCCTAAGTGTGTGTCATCTTCAGTAAAAGAGGGTCACCCTTACCCCTGAGAGGCAACCAAGGGCTCTATCAACAGTCTGTATTGTCCAGGGAGTCGCTTAAACTACCCTGACCAACCATTCAAAAGAAAGTTTCTCGTGCCTGGTACCAGGATTTTTGTTAGTCTCTAATTCTTGTGGAGAGAATTATCACTTCAAGTAGCTTAACATCTCTAAGCTATACATCTGCACACACACACACACACACACACACACACACACAAACATATACATGTATATATACACAAATATATACTCATATGCATTATGTATAATTTTAGGTAAACATTAAACAGTATGATTACTTGAGGCTTTAGTAAACAACTGTGGAGCTGTCTGTCCTCTGTACTGGCCTCTTTCCCTCCTTCTGTTGGAACCCTCCCTCCCCACATTTTATCTCATTTGTATCTTGCTATTCCCCCCTCACACCTACTCCAGCCTCCTGCACATGTACACACACACACATACACACACACACCAGCCTCCAGCACACACACATACACACACCAGCCTCAAGCACACACACATACACAGACACACACACAAACACACAATCCAGCCTCCAACACACACACATACACACCAGCCTTCAGTGTGTGCGCACACACACACAAACCAATGGTCCCTTTGTATTGTCCTATTTTCTATGGTTACTCCATGTTGCAGACTCACATCTGAGGATCTGTAGCTAGGAACCACAAGTGAGAAATAAGATGTGGCATTTGCCTTTCTGGGTCTAGGTTACCTCACTAAATATAATCTTTTCTAGTTCCCTCCATTTGCCTACAAATTCCAGTATTTCCTTTTCTTTACAGCTATACAGTACTCCACTGTGTATATGTACCAACTTTAAAGCATTGCCTTCCATCTGCTGAAGGACATTTAGGTTATTCCCATTTTCTGGTAACTGTGAATAGAGCAGCAATGACCACTGCTGAACAAACATCTGAGGAGAGCACTGTCTGCTCCTTCACACATATGCCAAGGTGTAGTAAAACTGGGTCACACATGGATTTACTGTTAGATTTTTAAGGCTTCCCTATACTGATTTCCAGAGTTGTTGCACCAATTTCATCTCCACCAACAGGGAATGAGGGCTCCTCTTTCTCCACAACCGTGCAATCCTTTGCTGTCAGCTGTCTTGTTGATCTAAGCCATTCCTCGTGGGTGAGAAGAAATTGTCTAGGTACTGGAAACCTAGACACTGCCCAAGGGTTAATGAGATCATGGACATTAGAAAAGAATCTACTACAGCCTTTGCTACACCAGCACAATTCCTCACTGCCTTCTAAATGTTATCCTTACACCGCAGGTAAGTTTCACTATCACATGTCACCACCAAAGAAGCTTTTCTTTACAGCAATTCACAGAAAACCACAACTGGACATAATGCACAAGCAAGTGACTGTGAGGAGCCCAATCCCAGTCATACATCTATATCACAGCTCTTGTATCTAAGTTCAGAGAGCACTGCAGAAGAGGAGGCAAAACACTGGAGGAGCCAAAATACAGGAAGTCTGAGGCAGAACAGTCTCTCCTAAAAACGACTGCATTAACAAGACCAGTACAGCAGCAACATCATGGACTTGTTAACTTGAAGGAGGAAATTCTCATGGACTCCCATCTTTAGACAAAGAATTACAGGCAAAGAATGACTGCTGGGAGGTGGAGAAGCAGCCTCTCCCAGGGATAAGCTCCTTACTGGATGTCAGTGTAGAGTGGTCAGCCTTAAAACACATACTCACAAACAAAAAAAAAGTTAATCAGCAAATTGTGTTTATATATTTGTGCACATGTATAATCATATATGCATATAAATGCAAGTACATATATAACAATAATAGTCAATGTAAAAGAGTGTAGTTTGGACGTGGGATGGGCTGGACAGAGAGTACCTGAGAGAGGCTGGAGAGAGGAAAAGGAGGGGGAGTAATACAATTCTATTTCAATTAAAAACATTTTTAAAATAGTAACCAGGAGTAGCACAGGTGCATAACACAATGATGTACACTTAGTGCTTTGTAACTGTGAAATTTACCATAAGATTCACTATTTCAAAGTTTTCTCCTGATTTTAACCTTCCTATATTATTTTAAACCTTTTTCCCCAGCAAATAAGCTTCATGATTCTATTCGGTTTTTGCTCGTATTCTCCTTATCCCCTCAGATTTTCCCATGTTATCTCTCCAGCCATATAATACAAAACCTGCACTAAACCATTTGCAAAGTTTACATAAAAGACACCAGAACCAGTCGTGGCCTCTCCGAGAGGAAAGCTGTGGATTCAGAGCTGATGCATACGGTCCACCTCACCTGACTCAGGTCCATCTTCTGAGCCTGAGCTGCACTGCACAGCATCTCCCCTGGCCATAACAATTTACAAAATTTTGGTTGTGACAAATGACATTTATTCTCTCCCAGAAGTTAGGGAGTAACTGAGAAATTATTCCTTTAAAAGACAAGGAAGTGCTTAGCCTAGACACAAGGAAGAGGGTCTTGGTCCTGCCTCAAGTGATCTGACAGACTTTGTTGACTTCCAATGGGAGACCTCACCCTCTATGAAGAATGGCTGGGGAGTGAGGGGAGAGAAGAAGGTAGGGAGATCAGGAGAAGAGGAGGGAGAGACAACAGGGATTGGTATGTAAAACAAAGATTATTTTTTAAAAAATAAAAGAAAGGGAAGGAAGGTACATGAGAACCCCACAGCAACACGTTTTGAGCAGGAAAGTATATTTTACGAATTAACACCAAAAGAGGGGGTAAAGAAAGAAACCATAGGTTTTTCACTATAGCTATATGGTACAATATACACAGTCACTAGGGCTGTCTATACAGGACAGCACATACCAAACTCACTAGGGCTGTCTATACTGGACAGAACACACCACACTCACTAGGGCTACATACCACAGTCACTAGGGCTGTCTATAAAGGACAGCACATACCACAGTCACCAGGGTTCTCTATACAAGAGTGCACATACCACACTCACTAGGGCTGTCTACAGGACAGCACTCACCAGTCACTAGGGCTGCCTATACAGGACAGCACACACCACATTCACTAGGCATGTCTATACAGGACAGCACATACCACACTCACTAGGGCTGTCTATACTGGACAGAACACACCACACTCACTAGGGCTACATACCATAGTCACTAGGGCGGTCTATACAGGACAGCACACACCACACTCACTAGGGCTGCCTATACAGGACAGCACACACCACACTCACTAGGGCTGTCTATACAGGACAGCACACACCACACTCACTAGGGCTGTCTATACAGGACAGCACACACCACACTCACTAGGGCTGTCTATACAGGATAGCACACACACCACAGTCACTAGGGCTATCTATACTGGACATCATATACCATATTCACTAGGGCTGAAAATACTGGACATCATATACCACAGTCACTAGGGCTGTCTATAGTGGACAGCACACACCACACTCATTAAGGCTGTCTATTATGGACATCATATACCACAAGGGCGGAATTTTGAGAACTAAATAAAATAATAAGATCCAACATGGCTGACTGAAAAAGAAAAATTTATGCAAAATCTGAGACAAAATAGCAAACAATGATAAGAGAAGGAAAATGGAGAAAGATCTACTAGTTCTGAAAGCATCCAAAGCAGACTAGCAACTACCAAAGAGAGAGAGAAATAGAGAGATGCTGTGGGTTAATGCTCTGGTATTCTGTAAAGATTTGTCACTTGTATTTGTTTAAGAAAATGCTGACTGGCCAGCAGCTAGGCAGGAAGTATAGGCAGCATGACCAGACTAAGAGAATTCTGGGAAGAGGAAAGGCAGAAATGCAGTCACTAGCCACAAGTAGAGGAAGGAAGCAAGATGAGAACGCCTCACTGAGTAAGGTACCAAGCCACGTGGCTAAACAAAGATAAGAATTATCAATTAATTTAAGTTGTAAGAGCTAGTTAATAATAAGACTGAGCTAATGGGCCAAACAGTTTATAACTAAGCCTCTGTGTGTTTTGTTGGGACTAAACAGCTGCAGGACTGGACAGGACAGAAAACTTCTGTCTACAGGGAGAGGTCTGCATCAAAGGAAATCAGTGAAAGGTGAAGGACTCAGCTTCACTGAGCTAGCTCTGAAATGAAATTGTTCTAGAATACTCATACTTAACACATCTATGATAAGAATATATGTTTTCTATTTCAGACATTCACAGAAATGTAAGTTGTAATATTTAATGAGGTTTCATTATTTGAGGGATCTAGAAAAGAAAGGTACTGAGCAAGGTTACCCCTACTATTTAGCTACAAATAATGCCACGGTAAGTAAATCTGTGCTTCCTACACTAAGAAAAGCAGTTTAGACAACAGAGATTCTAAGGTAAACTTCAAAGGCCGTTTCTATTTCTATGTTGCTATAAACGTCCTGCAAGAAATTCCTTTCTTAAAATTTAATTGATATTTAATGGAAATGAAATCTATAGGTTTTGTCCAACTCTTTCTTCATTTATGTTTTCATTTAAAATAATATACTCTTGGCAAAAAGCTCTATCTCTTTCTTCAGCGAGCACTTACATTTGTTCTTCCCATGTTGTTCCTGAAGCATTCTAGCCTGTACAGTAGAATAGATAAGGTTCTGGAGCTTTCAAAACAAAGTCTGATAACCAACTCTGCAGCAGAAACTCAGAGAGTGACTCCAAGTCACAAGCAGCACCATGAGGGACCCAGCTCTATGCCTTCCGCAGTGACGGCTGCACTGTTGAGCTTTCCTGTGTGCTCGGGCTCACCTTCTCCAGGAGTTAAAGCCATCACTGTTCTTCCCCATTTCTACTACAGACCCCACTTCCTCCAAGAGCTAAGCCAAACAAAGAGAAGCAGTTACTATCTTAACTGAAGAGCGGCTTCCATGAGCTTACACTGTCCACAGTGGACATGTGAGAATCCAGGGTCTTCCTACCCAGTTTGACTTTGGGCTTGTGTGAGAAGGTTCAAGTTGTCTAGGGGACAACTGATATCGTGTTCTGTATATGCAGAAATTTACTTTCACTGAGAACAATAAAAAACAAGACACAGACAACTGCTTTAAAAAGCAAAGTTTAGCTGAGTGTGGAGATGCATACCCCACACACAGGGAAGGCTTACGCAGAGGAATAAAAAGTTCAAGGCCAACCATGGCTTAAAGGCAGATTCCAGGTCAATCTGATCTATACAGCTACATACTATCACATGAGAAGAAAATAAGAAAGAAAAAAAGAGTGGAAAGAGAGAGAATGGGGGATGGGAGGGCTGGCTAGCCTGTTATGCCCAAAAGGAAAGGGCATGCGGCTCTACCCAAGGCTGCTTAGAAAAAGGTCGGTTTGAAGGCACAATGAGTGGAAGAAAGGAATGGCACATGCCTTTATGATGTTAGGGTGAGGTAAGTAGGTTAGGGCTGGCTGGCTCAAATAATTTCAACAGATTCAAGATGCAAGTCCTGCCCCTGCTCACCTGAAGCCTGGTTCTGGAGTGTTATCAGCTCAGTTAGAGAGAGGTAGCAGCTCAGTCCGAGAGAGTTCTATAAGGTACTTGGCTACGCTAGATAGGCAGCCTTATATCCGAAAGGTGCGCAAGGGAATCATATGCTACCACGAGGAATTAGCTTGCCCTTTAGGAACAGTTTATCCCAGGCCAGCAAGACTCTAGAATGTCACAGCTTTGTAAGTTACAGAAAATAAAAATATAACTACATACCCAGACTGCACCTCTGTGACCAGAGCTCACACACATGAGCTTGAGCAACAGCAACAGCCACCAGCTAACCCACAGCTGCCTTCTGCCCTGAGAGCAATCCTCCCTCCATCTTGGGTTGCCACCATCATGCAATAGTGATAAGTGTGGGGAAGGAGTCACTGCAAATCATCTTCCCTTGATTCATCATTTACAACCTAACTTGAAATCTGTACCCAGGATCATCAAAACAGTAACAGTATTTGCCACAACTGAAGAAATCACACCGCTGGAATTAGAATCAAATATAAAAACTGGGCACTACAAGGCCACGTCTCTAAGCTTTGCAGGTGACACCAGGAGCTATTATTTGGATGCCTGCATTAAAAATACAACCAAAGGAACACAGAAAAAAAAGATCACACCTCCAGATTTCAAAGGCATCACTAGTATTTAAGTCCAAAAGAAGTTGATTTGGGGACTACCATGGCATTCCCTCTCTCTCCTCCGTGTCTAAGCTTCCAAGTGGGATTTTTGTTCTACTTTAAAATGTCATCAATTATCTGCTTTTAGAATTCACAATGTGACTTCAGTCATCATTCAGTACAGTAGCAGTTAAGGCAGAGGAAAATCTTAAACCTCTATATTGATTTTTTTACTGGTAAGAATTCACTGTGTATTCCATGTAAAAATAAACCCAAATCAGGTTAAAGCATATACACAAATATAGTTCATCAACAATAAGAAGTTTGCATCTTTCTATATCATTTTCATAATCACATGCATGCTTGATATTCAAATAGGCTCAGTATTTATCAACCATTCATCATACACCTGACCCAGGAAAAAATAGTATCATTCCACAACAGAATAGATAATACAGTGATATTTTATTTGTGTTTTAATAAATAAAGCTTACCTGAGGATCAGAGTGCAGAGCTAAGCTACTAGAGGCCAGGGAGTGGTGGTGCACACCTTTAATCCCAGAACTCAAGGCTACCTGGGGCTACTCAAGATTGAATCTGTCTAAAAAGAGAAACAGGGCTCACACAAAGGTGATCCCAGAACTTGGGAGTCACAGGCCTTTAGTCCCAGCACGAGGGAGGTGGAGACAGAAGTGATATGGCTGGGTGGAGAGAGGTATATAAGACAGGAGGAGACAAGAGCTCATTGCAGTCTGAGGTTTGGTGGAGAGCATTGCAGTCTGCAGTCATGCTGAGGACAACATGGCCCCTTTGTTTGTCTGAGCCTTGGTAGACGTAAGAACTCTCTAGTGGATTGGCTGCTTTGCTTTTCTTGAACCCCAATATCTGTCTCTGGATTTTTATTATTTGTGCTACAGAACAACTAAAATCCATCACTCCTAATTAAGTCAGAATAGACCTAACAACAATATTAAGCCTATACTTGAAGGATAGTTGGTCAGAGCATCTGGACATGCTGCTTCAATTCCTATGCTTAATAATCAATCATCAATTTAATCCTTCTAGACAATGTTTGGTGCTGAACCTAAAAGATTCCCAAGTATCTTATTTACCTTCTGAAGAACATTCCCAGCTCAGACACTATTATTGCTGGGAGAAAGGATATGAACTTATTTTCCCCTATTCCATTTTGCTTCTATTTGCAGTCCTCATGAAAAAAATACAGAGTATTCGCAGGCTATTTTCAGTTTGTGAGTATACATGTTGTATGTATGCATAAGACATAAATGGAGGGCTGGAGGGATGGCTCAGCCATCAGGAGCCCTTGGAGTTCATCCAATGGAATTCTGTTTCCAGCGCCCACATCAGGTGACTCACAGCCCTCTGTATCTCCAGCTCCAGAGGGTAGAATACTCTGGCTTCCCAGGGCACCGGCACATACATGTGCACACTAACAAGCTCATACACACATAAATAAAACATGTATTTTAAAAGACATAAGTAGAACAAAATTTGGATGCCAAAGACTGAAGGACTGAGCTGGAGCTCCTACTTTCTAATGAAAACCATCACGAGTACAGACATACCTTTAAGGATTTCATGATAACCCTTCCATAGTCATTTCCTGTCACTTCCAACACAATACCATAGATAGATACAAGGTCTTCCTTGGGAACTGGCAAGCTGACACAGGTTAACAGCACTTGCTTCTCTTTCTTAAGACCCAAGTTAGGTGTTCAGCACCCACAGTGGGCTGCTCACAACTGCCTATAATTCCAACTCTGGAGACTCTGATGTACCCACGCATAAATGAATTTTTTTAATCTTCCTGATGACTTAGGGTTGCTCAATGAACGATGGGAAGGAATTCATGCGAGGGAGAGCTTTGTCAATTGCAGCATTCTCCAGAAGAAACTAAACACCACACCTTATACCCCATATGCAGGCAAATTCTTACAGGATCATATACCTATATATACAAAATGAAGGTGTAAAACAAACAGAACAAAATACAGTGGGATTTGTGACATCGGAGACTAAGTTTTCTGCAGAGCACAGAAACAAGCCAGGAGTGCTGATCTACATGCTGCACTGTGGTGACTGCACTAGTGAAAATAAGACTTCCTATCAAAGGAGGGGGCAGAGATGAAACTAATGATCTAATTTCAGCATGTAAATCAGTAAGAAGCTATGTTTCTAATCTTCATGGATGGATATCCTGCTGAGGAGAAGGGACAAGGACACGAGCACATTCTGCAGACATTTATTGAGCAGCTACTGCTTCCTGTGCTAGGGATGCGGCTGCAAAACAAGCAAAAGAGATGAGTTCCCTTTTCCTTTCTAAGAGCTTGAGCAAATGAAGTCAACAAATAAATTATAACTAATACACTCTATTGTGTTAGATACAATGAACAGTAACACAGCAGAAGAAAGCCCTGGAGCACACGTAAGGGTGGCCACAGCAGTTGGTGCTGGGCCGTGCCATGAAGCAGAGGTCTGAGGATGGTGAGGTTCCGAGAGAGAAAGCAGCAGGAGGCAGTAGTAGACACAAGTATGTAAGAGAACAGGCTCACTGACGATCCGAGGTGAGCACTGAAGTCACGGTACACAACTAGCAAATACCGGACTGGAAAACTGAGGCTTACACCAAGGGCCAAGCAGCCATTAAAGGCACCTGCTACAAAGTCTGACAAAGAAAAGTCCAAATCCTTAACCCACAGGTGAAGGAAAAGAAATTTCTCTCATGATCTATCCTCTGACCTCCACATGTTATGGCATACAAAAACACACGGGGTGGGGGGGGATAAGTAAGTGTGTTAAAAATGTCTTCTCAAAACCAAGTGTCAATGAAATGGAGGGAAGAGGGGTGCTGATAGTAAGAGTTCAGAATGATACAGATGTACAGGCTAGGAGGAGATATCTCTGCAGTTAAAGGACTTAGGTTTGACTCCCAGCACCCATGCTGTCTATAACCATCTACATGTATCTCCAGTCTCAGGGGATCCCACTCCCTCTTTTGGCCTCGTTGGGTACAAAACACCTATTCAGATAAAATGAATGAAAAATAAAATGAGAAAAAATTTAACCTGAAGTACCCCAAAATATGAGATGTTTTTAGCACCAACATATTTCCATTAACAGAATATTCCATATGTGCTTCATGTGGTGACTTAATGTCAAAATGCAGCTATACTAAAAATACTGTGCAATCACTTTTAAGGCTATGTGCTTAAAGAACATAATTGAACTTTATATTTTTAAATGAATCTCATCCCCAAGATATCTCATATTTACACACAAAATGATAGAAGTTACAGGCAACCTAGGGAGCCACCTGAGGACCAGATGAGATAGCAACAGGTGCAAGCCATGAAACAGATGCACAGAAACCCAACAGAAGTTGTAGTGAGTACTGCACATTAACTACAGATCCGAATGCAGTGTGTGGAATGACAGCCTAAGCTCAGGGCAGCACACGAAGAGGTAGACAACAAGCGCAGGGTCAGAGCTTCCCTCTGACTATGCCAATGCTCTACTATAGGAATTTACAACTGAACGCTGCCACTGGAATTCAAGCTTCCTAAATAGCATTTAGTCCCACAATGCCACTGGTCTTGGCACCCAGAGAAGCAATTAAACGCTGCATGGCCTAAACGGAGCTTGTTTTAGGTAGCAACCTACCGTCCTTCAATATGCACTCTCTCTTCTACTCACGTGAGGCTGCCTTGCTTCTTTCAGGATAGACACAACACTTTTAAACATCTAATAATTCGTTACTCCAAAAGAAATATCCTCTGTCTGTCTTCCCCTTGTTTTTTATTTGCATCCGTATATCCTACTAGGTCCAGTATTCACAATGCTTCCACAGCACTAACTGAATGATCTAAGGTTCCATGACTATGCCAAGCAGTTTCCCTGATGATTTCAGGACACACCTCTTTCCTTCTTTAATTTCTTTTGCACTTGCTCTATGCACCATTCAATTAGCACCTTATTATACTAACACCTCATTTAACCAGCGTCACTGGGAAAGCAAAGTGTGCATCAGAAGTGAGTTTTCCAGACAACGTAAGTGTTAATTTAAGAGGCAGAAAAGTAGAGTGAGAACACTGCTACCTGTAGCTACTGAGAGACCTAAGTTCAAATCCTAAGCCTGGCACTATGAGCTAAGTCTGCACACCATATTGTAAAGAGGGGATATATTACCGAACCTTCACAAAGTTGCTGGCTTACAGAAATCACATATAAAATATTTAACAAGCACCCTATAAATCAGAGCTATAAATACTCCACCTACTATTATGGACTAAAACATTAATTTTATGGAAATACTCATCTACATACTTTTACTAAAAATTGAGCATTTCCTAATGATTCCCTCGTCACTCAAAATGGAAACATTCAATAAATACTAATCAAAGGTCATAACACTAGCATCAAAATTATGAAGCTATCAGCTAACACCATTATGGTTTTTCAACTATTAACTCAAATATCATACATTTGTCCTTTATCTTTCTTAGATGACCGCAGATCTAGAGAAATGTCGCTCGCATGTTCCTGAGATGGAAGCACTGCCCTCTAAGGTGATCATCATGTCTGTCGGCACTTTCAAAACCTCTGACGTCACTAAGCCAACTGAATCTCTGGCAACATTCAGTGAGAAATTATCTTCATGACAAATAAGAGGAAAGATTTCCTGGCTACTTCCTAAGCTCTGGGCTAAAATGGCTTGTCTACTTCAAGAATTCCAGCAACCATTTTAATAAGAACCTTAAAAACAGGTCAATTACTTTATCCCAATAGATTATAATTGATATAATATTTTTGATCTCTAAGTTTCAATAACTCTAAAGCAATAACCATATAAATAAGAAGACACTTTTCCTTTCCCTCTTGTTCGCAGATTCTTTGAAAAGATAATATGTAATAGTCTGTAAGCATGTGTTGTGTGTGCATATGTGTGTGAACTGGTGTGTGTGCATATGTTGGTGTGTGTGTGTTGGGAGTGTGTTGGTGTGTGTGTGTTGGAGTGTGTGTCAGTGTGTGTGTGTTAGAGTATGTGTGTTGGGGTGTGTGTGTTGGGGTGTGTGTGTTGGGGTGAGTTAGTGTATGTGTATTGGGGTGTGTGTGTTGGGGTGTATGTGTCTGTGTGTGTGCTGGTGTTTTGTTTTACTCATTTTTAGTTATATGCGGCTTGGGTAATAGGATAAAATCCCGAATGGATAATTGCAAACTTAGGTCCTCATCTCAATTATCAGGTCAGGAGGTCAGGTGTCTCAGCTCTCAGAGCCCTGAGGCTCTGGTCTCCAGGCCTCCACACTGGTCCAGAGGATGGTCTTTTAGTCTCACACCCAGCCAAGGTGGCCTTTTATACCTTCACCCATAGGAACTGGAAGTCTGGGCACTTAAAACACCACAGTCAAAGTGGAAGACATACTCAAAACCATAAAATACATTTATTTCAGAAACTGTAACGAGTAAGAACAATGGCGTGTTACCACCTTGTCTGTGTTGTTTTCTTTTCTTTTTTTTTGTGCTTCTAGATATGAAAACTACAATTTACTATCTTCAAAATAAAGAGGTAAAATTCATGATCCATAAAATACATAAATACTTTCAATATAAAACATTAAAGGTGAGTGTTCCTACTGATAAGATAAAGATGACTGATGTTATCTTTGCAGTGCGGACCCACAGGCAGTGAAGGGCATTGCCGAGCACTCTGCAGTTCCTCTTATTGTGCCATAAACAATATCTTCATTATTTTAAACAAAACTGTATTGCTTTTATATGTTCAGATTAAGGGGAATCCCACAAACTGAATTTACTCAATGAAGCTCTAACTCGTATCTACCAGAAACAGTTTGCTTGCTTTCCTATTCTGTTGTTTTTCATAAGAACTTTCCTTTTTACAATATATTCAGAACTTGTGGGAGGAAAGAATTTAATTATAATTTCAAAAAATAAAAAATTATCTACAAAGCAGAAAATTAAAATGTCAAATTTTTTAAGGACCTGAATCAATAATTTTCTCATCATTAGAAGGGGCTATTAGAAGGTAATTCAACTTAAACCCTTCAACTTAAATAATTCCAAAGGATTTAAACATAACATTTTAAACATTTATTAAGTATTGTACCCTTTCTTCATCAAGCAAGATAAGTATGTCCAGAATTCCTCAATAACAGATAATGTTGGATGTATTATGATCATTTTGATGTCAGTCACAAAATGAAAACCTATCAATCATAAGCAGGGAAAAAAATGAAGGCTCCACTAACCTCAAGATTCTACTGAATGGACGAAATAACTTGGAAGTCACAGCAAAAAGCAAGCATAAAGGAAAACATAGCTCTTCTGTGATATTAAAACAGCTGAAAATGGGTCCCTCCTAGTCACAGTAAATGAGATCAACAACCAGAAAGATGGTACCTGTAGCAATAGAATTAGCTGACAGTGCTCCAATAAACCCCAGTGACAGCAGCGACTTCGGTCTGGATGCAAGCCCCAGATACTAAGTAATACTTAATAAAATCTAGCTGAAGACCCATGCATTTTTAGAAAGATATGAAGCCATTCTCTGCTCTGTCAAAGAAAGAGGAATCCTGATAGTTACCTGAGGAAGAAAATCCCAGTTGTATTAGTAAGCAGGCATAAGGATGTCATTTTCTGTCTTGATCAACACCCTTTGCTTTGTTAAGTTAAGGACATATAAGTGTGCTGGGCGGGGGTGGCGCATGCCTTTAATCCCAGCACTCAGGAGGCAGAGGCAAGTAGATTTCTGTGAGTTTGAGACCAGCCTGGTCTACAAGAGTTAGTTCCAGGACAGGCTCCAAAGCTACAGAGAAACCCTGTCTTGAAAAACCAAAATAAAAAAAAAAGAGAGAGAGATACGTAAGTGAAGTAGTAGATGACACAGAAACAAGCTACACCTGCTTCTTTACCTTTTATACTGTCTTAAGTACACAGATAAAAACAGGTCAATGATTAATACATCCCTACATCCCACCGCTTCCATACTGATAATAGCCAAGGGAAATTTAGAATAGACAATATAACAATAACCTTAACTATTTAATGTCTTAAAGAGGTGGCAAACCTAGACTATGATATTCTTACCTTGGTTAGTCTGCATTTGACAGAACTTTTTCCCTCTCTCAAGTCTGTTCCAATGACAATGGGGCACTCTAATGAGAGACAACTCAAAGTCACTGGCATCAAGAGGACAATCCAAAGAAAGAGACTATGCACAACACCTAGAAATGCTGCTATCCTGCATATGAGTTCTCAACCAGCAAAGGAAATGGCTTAGAAAGCCTTGGGAAACTGAGTGGAAATGTCTTCTTCCTCTTAAATGGGACACACACGAGATGCGTGGATGCGTGAAGACGATGCGTAGGGTCAGTGGCATTGTCACCTCCCTGTCAGTAAGTGATTTACTGCTGAGACCAAGATCTTTGTCCTTGGAGGAATGTTTTTCAGATGAATACAGAACCTTATCCAAGAATAAATTTAGGTTGATTTGCACATGCTTTCTATAGTTAATCTTAAGGGAATATAAGCACGCTAAAGTAGTTAATATAGAAAACTATGTACATATGTGGTTTGTTTAGAATGCCAGCGAGTACAAGCTCTGTCTCCTACTGGAGACATATATACAACACATATTAAATATACTGATATAATTGAACTTATTGTATTTTTATAACAATATGAAAAGATAGCCCAAATATTCTCAACTGCATTTCAAACTTTTAATCAGTCATGGGATATATCAAGCATATATTCTCTACTTTAAACAAACAGAACTTTTTCCAACTTGTAACTTACATTTTTAATTCAAATATACTTTCAAATAATAAAACAGTTCTTAGTAAGAAATTGACATTTACCAGTTCTTCACAATACATTTTATGAAGTTTTTTCAGATCAGAAAACACATGAGGAAAGAAGCCAACTTCCTGTCCCTCCACACAGTCAGGTTCCCCTCTCAGCACACCCTACACTAGACAAATGACGACCCGTCCACCAGTCCACCTGTGCCGCGCTAGCACCTCACGAGAAGAGCTTGCTCTGTTCAACACTGCAGATTGCGTGCTTCCTGCTTTCAGGGTGGCAAAAAACAAACTTGGGTCCCCTGTCTACTTAAAAACTCCAGAGTAGGCCCCAGACTGGGGAAGGGCTTTCTGAATTAACCCATGGCTTTCCAGAACAAGCTGTGGCTCCTCTCTGAACCTCTCCTACCCTTCCCAAGTGCCCCTCCCTGCAACACAGGCCACAGCAGGACTGAACTTTCTGTTTCCTCACAGGATCCGTCTGGCCGCCTCCCAAGTACACACTGCACCTATGCCAAGTTCACTTCTCACTGTTGGATCCTCACTGCCTTGTACGGTACCTGGCAAACAGCGAGACCCTGAGTAAATATTTAATGAGTGCGTGAATGGATGGCAGAATTTAAACTTTTTTAACTTTGCTTCTAAAGGAGGTATTTATCGGGAACTTGGAAAACAAACAATGTCCATAAGCATTACTGTCTTTTGTCTTCATGCCTCGCACTTTTTCCATTCTGTTCCCGACCATGATAATCTTATTAACTTTTTTTACCTTCTTCCCCTCACTCACACCTTTATTTTATTTGACTTTTTTATTGGGGGAGGAACATTGTGAAAAGGTTCAGGCTGACCTGGAATCATGCAGTCATGGCTGTTCTTGGACCCCTGATCCTCCAGTCTCCACCTAATGTTGTAAAATTAATGTATACTCCCAAAACTAGTCTTAAAATACTCCTTTATTAAAAGATGCTTTAGAGAAGCTGGCATGAGATTCAGAAAAACAGGTTCTTGGGCTAGAAGGTATAGCCTATGGTGGAGTTGGGCCTACCATGTGTAAGGCCCTAGGTTCTCTCCCCAGCACTGCATGCAATAATACAATAATTAAGTAGCTCTTATGAAATTCAGGATTTTAAGAGGTTTTCATTTCTTTGTCACAGTCCTCTCTTCTGTCAGCCCATTATGTTTCTCTCTGGCACACGCCAGCACTGGGAGGCAGAGGCAGGTGGATCACAGTGAGTTTGAGGCCAGCCTGATCTACAAACTGAGTTCTAGGACAGCCAGAACTATTATACAGAGAAGCACAGTCTTGAAAAAATACATAGATAGATAGATAGATAGATAGATAGATAGATAGATAGATAGATAGATAGATATGAGACTTTCAGAAAACTATGATCCAAGAACTCAAGCATATACAAGAGCCAAGCCTTCTCCATCTTATGTACCCTTCTGTGGAGTACTTAGTTCTTCATGAGCTCTCACTACATATACAAAATTAACTGTATCAGTCATGTTGCATGATAGTAAATATTTTTTAAAATAGCGTGGATTTTATTCACGGGCTTTATTCAAGTGGGTTGCTCTTGTTTTTTTTTTTTATTAAACAATACTTTAAAATTCCCAGGCGCGTGTGGAAATCTGAAAACATGTGAAAGGTCATATGGTTATTTTTACTGTCTTCCTTCTTGTTGTGTGATGGAGAGATGCAACACATACATCTACTCACTCTAGATGGGGACCCACAACAAACCAAAGTACAGATAGCACCAAAGTCCAACTTGGTGAACTAATGTACTTTATCGGGGTTACTTCTAGAAGCAGAAATGACTCAAACACAGCTGCATCACCAAGGTCCACCCCAGCATGAATGGCAGCTCACAAAAGCTGAGAACTTGCAACACTGCCTGCAGGCAGCTCAACAGACTGGAGAGTGCCCTCCCCAAGTGACTCTGAGCAAAACCTCTTCTGGTTTCAGAGTCCTCATAGAAGCTTAGCTTTTATTGGTTACTCTGACAAGGAGGGACCTAGTGATTCAAGTCTGTTTTAGGGACTTCCTGAAGCTACTTTAGATTGCATACCTTCCTGGCTAAGGAGCTTCCTGCAGGATACAATGTTTTATTCTTGGGGAAAACTATTACACAATAATGTTCCTTACCTATATTTCATAAATTAATTCTTCCCATAGAGCATTTGATTTAAACACTGGTAGACACAACAAGCAGTTACTAATTTAGTTTTCTTAACTATACCACAATCATTTCCCAATTACCTCTTGGAAATGATCCATTTATTCTAATCTAAGATTCAGAAAGCTTTTAAAAATCAATTGACAAAAAGTTAACAATATAACCCATTCTAAAATTCATTTTAAAAATTTATACACCGTCACCTTCAATGTCTAACTACTAAAGGGAAAAAAAATCCACTTACTGGCTTTCTTTCCCATACACTACAGTGACCCATTATTGTCATTCTTTAATAAAATTTAAAGTACCACAAAGTAGAACATAGTAATAACAACACCTGTCACAGTTCCCACGGCAAACCACATCAAGTAAGACCAACCCTATCTCCTTGCAGTTAGTCCTTTTCTGCTTGTTTTTTCTCAAGGAAAGGTTTTCCACACCTGACCTCTCTGTTTCTTTGCCTTATCTCCACTTCCCAAAATACTCATACCGACCAAGCATGGATATTTTGACGGAGTTTTCTGTCCTGCCCGGTTCCTGCAGTCGTTAAGTCCCAAAGAAATCACATAGAAGTCTACATTAGGTTATAAACTGATCGGCCCATTAGCTCAGGCTTCTTATTAACTCTTATAACTTATTGTAGTAGGAGCGGCGGGCTACGTCCCACTACCCGGCTAGCTTTACCCGAAATAATTACACGGAAATTGCATTTTTTAAAACACTGCTTGGCCCATTATCTGTAGCCTCTTATTGGCTAACTCTTACATATTGATCTAACCCATTTTTAATAATCTATGTAGCACCACGAGGTGGTGGCTTACCAGGACGAGTCTAACCTGCAGCTGTCTTGGAGAGGAGAGTCATGGCATCTGCCTCACTGCCTTCTTCCTCCCAGCATTCTGTTCTGTCTACTCCACCCACCTATGCTCTGACCTATCAGGCCAAGCAGCTTCTTTATTAATTAACCAATGAAAGCAGCAAATAGAAATAAGACCCACCTACATCAACTTATATTAGCCCATTATTCTTGTCTATGTTAGCCATGTGGCTCAGTACCTTATTCGGCGGGGCAGTCACATCTTGCTTCTTCTGTGGCTGAGACAGGACTACAGAATAAGCTTTCCTCTTCCCAGAATTCTCCTGTTCTTGTCAACCTGCCTTTACCTCCTACCTGGTTGTCTCGTCTATACTTCCTGCCTAGCTACTGGCCAATCAGCGTTTTATTAAAATATAATTGACAGAATACAGACCATTGTCCCACACCATGGTTATGCGTGTCTAATTTAATCTCAGTACTCAGGAGGCAGATACAAAGGCAGATAGATCTCTGTGTGTTCCTGGTCAGCCAGAGCTATATCTACATAGTGAGATTCTGTCCAATAAGAAAAAGAAAACCAACAACAGGGTCCCACTGCATGCATGCTAACTGAGGAGCTTACTCCTGTGGAGCTTTTCTCTCTCAGGTCACAGAAGGAATCATGATCCTAATATCCAGTCCTGTTTAACATCTTACTGTCTCTTCTAGATCTGGCCAAGATAGCCCACACCTCCCTTCTGGAAACTCCCCTCTCTTGACAAGTGATGCCAAGTTTTCCAATGTTCCCTCGTTTCTGTTTGCTGATCTTGTTCAGTCTAAATCTCAATCTCTCATTCTACCTGACTTTTAAATATTCTCCATGGCTTATCTTCAATTTTCTCTTTCCCCTCCACATTTCCCCAAGAAAGCATTCCCTTTCTCCTGTCTTCAAATGATAAATAACATAAGGACACCCGGGGTCCTAGAAAAGGCCCAGAACTAACCTACACTGGTAGAAGTCAAGCAGGGCAAGACATACATGATGTTTTTTGAGCTTTTTTTCTTCATATGGTGCTTTACTACACTTGTATGCTCAGTTGGTAAAACTTCATCAAGCTATACACTAAAGATAAATTCATATTTGTTTGAATTTCATACTCCATGAAGTCACTGTTAAACCTGGACATGGAGCTAAACCAACTCTATCAAGTGTGGTTTATGAAAGTCTTGGTTTCCTTCATTAGCAATACGAAATCAACTATCAGAAGCATCTGGCACAATGCTCGAAATGCAAGCACTTTCTGTTTCTAAATAGTACGTCTCTGTCCCATCCCTTCTCAACTCCAGCATCGCCTCTAAGTCCGACATACACAATTTCCCCCAAACTGTTCCATCTTTGGGTCTGAATAGCACCTTAATCTGAACATCTCCCTCCTTAAACCTCCTCATTCTTCTTCCTGTATCTTCTCAGTGTCTACTGAAATATAAGATACCCATCTTAAAACTCCTACTTCTTTTCCATTGAGGACACTGAGTCCCATGTACTCCATATCCTGAAACTTCTACTACAGTAGAAAAAAAAAAAAAGATGACCACATAAAATTGTATTGTTACAGCAGCTCACTTATTACAAGTTTCCTAAGACAATTATCCTATCCATTATTTCTTCCAAAATTATTATTCTAAAACGTATCTAATAATGCAGCTTTTCTGCTTAAAATCCTTTATCTCATAAGTCAAGCTGTCATTCTAGGCTGCAGCCGAAACAGTTTAAATCGCCACACATCACCTATAGTATATCTAATCGTACCAACTTTAAGGCAGTCTGCCAAATACAGCTGGCCCTTCTGTGTTCAATCTCACACCGACAATATTCAGAAAATACTGCATCTGTTCGGACTTCTCTTGTCATTATGCCAGAAACAGTGTAACAACTACCTACCTACCACTCACATTGCACGAGGTAATATAAGTAAGTACTCTAAGGAAGGCAGAGAGTGCCTGAGGACCTGTGCAGGCATTGCATGCGGTCAGTACTCGGCTAAGACTTTCTTAGATTTTAGGACCCACAGGGGCCCTGGCACAAGTATACTGAGAATGTATGCTATTTCTCTTTATTGTCCTCATATTTATGCACGTTTCCTTCTCTAGAACCCTTTTTAGCTGACCATCCCCCAACTAGGCTACCTTGCCCGTTAGTACACAGTAACTTTTCTCAGAGCTCACCTAGAACCTGCTGCTTACACATTACAGTGCTTGCTACCAGGGTGGTCACTGCTGACAGTGAGTCCTCTGAAGAATGAGTGGGCAAAGATGGCTGCACTAACTGATGTGACTTAGGAGTGTTCAACTGAGGCTAACACAGAACAAACAGTGCACTCCTTTTTAATAGATAATAGAAAGCAGGACTAATGAAATTCCCATCTCACAAAACACATAAAAATATATACTCAGAGACATTTTTAAGCTAATTTTAAATGCTACTTTGGTAGAAATGACTTTTGAAGCTCTATTTCCTTACGATTGTTCTACACAAAGAACTGAGAGGGTTGTTTCCAGAGTTAAAAACATAATCAAAGCCTGAATATTGTGTTGTTTGCTCCCCTTGTCTCCTGAGCTCACTCAGAGGCTTATCTCTAAGGACTGCACATCACGGGAATTCCTTGACTTCTGGCACCAGAGGTGCCCAGCAGCAGCCCTCAGGCTCCTCCCTGCCAGGCTGACAGTGGCAACGGTCCTTGTCAGAGCACAGCCCCAGGAGGCTGGCCTTCCCAGTGACCAGAGCTCTCCCAAGATTCTGGTAACTGTTCTGACTGAAGCACTAAAACTCTTTCTAACAGCTGGTTGCCTCCCCTCCAGGTTTTTATCCTGCACATCTTTTCAGTATCCCTTTGAAGAAGCCACGGTGCTGGGCCCAACACTGACACAGAACTGCTAGTCAGCTGTCACTGTCACAGCACCTGCTGTGGTATCAGCTTTCATATCAGTGATATCACTGTTTTAAAGAATCTTCTAATGTTTCTAGAAAAACTTGCCTAAATCCTCCTCATCTTTATGGCCCTAAATACTGAAATCCAATTCACATAACTTACTCAATACAACCTGAATTCAAAATGAATTAGCAAGGTTTCCCCAAAATGAACTGAGTACTGCATAGCATGTATATATTTGTGTGTGATGGATATTTTATGACAGGCATCTCAAGTTTTTCCATGACAATTTTAAATGAAGGAATAATATCAATCACTAAGTTTAATTCAGGGTTTAAAAAATGTATACTAAAACACTGCAATAGTTTCCTATTAACTGCCATTACTTTAAATGATCTGATATAATGTAATCATCTCATAATTTTAATCTAGTCATAAGCAACAAATAGAACATAATAAAAAAAACAACAAAGGAATTGTTTTTATTTTTTCTAGTAGGCATTTCCAGAGAAATTGTTGGTAATAGACTTCAGTATGGTTGTAATACTTCTGGACCACATGGACCTTTCCAGAAGCCCTTGTTCAAAAGCAAACAAGTAAACAAATGAGCAGGACACAAGTTCATTGGGAGAGACAACAGATAAAAGAAATTCATAACTGCAGGTGGGTATTTTTTTCTAGTTATAATATTTTCCTATATATTTCTGATTCCAAAGTTTACCAAGAAAAGTCTCTTAAATAGTTAACTTGCAGTGCTTACCGAAAGAATGAAGCCTGAGCTCCTAATAAGTATCTTCCTTTTTATAAGCATTTATATTCAAGATGCTAAGCCTCAGATATCGGCTAAAGGATATGCAGCCATTTGTGGTTCATATGAGTCTAGCCGCCCCTTTAGCAGGTGTAAATTGCGTCTAATCTTTCTTTAACCTCTCCTGTATTTTCTGTTAGTTCCCATTCCAACTAAAAATCGTGGCTGTGTATCAACAGAACAACCAAGCATTCCCCTGCTTCCCGCCCCAACCCCACATCACTCACATTCATTTCCCCCTCTCCTGGGTCAAACAAAGAAACACAGAGAGCAATAATGGTTAAAATGAGCACCGCAGTCTGGGCACAGGGTGCACAATTCCGAGTTTCCTCAGATGGCATATAAACCTCTCTGAAATTCAGTCTCCCCGTCTTAAAATCAGAAATATATTACTGTATACGCTGCTGTAAGGATTAAACAAGAAGCCAAATACAAATACTGTTGACTCCATTTACTGAGGCTCCTGGAATAGTCATATTCTTAAAGACAGAAAGATACAGTGGTTGCCAGTTGCTGAGAGGAAAGGCAAATGGGAAACTATTGTTTCATGGTCACAAAGTTTGGGGTGATTAAAAAAAAGTTCTGAAAACGAGGCAGGGGTTGCACGACATGAAGATGATTAATGACACCAAGCAGTATACCAAAACTAGTTAAAATGGTAGATTTTATGTTATACATATTTTACCACAGTAAAGGAGAATATCGATCATTTATATTGGAAGACTTTCTCTTCCTTTTTTTAGAGCGGGTACGTGTTATATTTTGATCATGAAACGTGTCTGCAGGTGTGTGTGTTGGACACTTGGTCAGCAGCTGGTGGCACTGTTCGAGTTACTTCTGAAATCTTAGGAAGTGGACCATACTGAAGAAGGTAGTTTGGGTGAGCCTCAAAACATGATACCGAATACCCAAGCCTTCCCACCCTCTTTACTTTCAAAGCCAAGGTAAGAACCTTCTCCACCTGAGTCTGAGCCTAACTGCAAAGGGTCAGGTAACCCTGGCCTGAATCCCCCCAAGCAATGAATAAAATTAATCTTCATTCCCCTTAAAAAGCTAACACAGTACGAAGAGGGAAGAGGAGAACTTCTCTTTCCCTACCCCTATTTTAACTCTCCAGAAAACAGACAAATGAATGGGTAAGAGTTCACTGATAAAAACTGCCTATGCCTTCATAAATTAGAAATCCAAAACTTAGCAGATATAGTACATACACCTATGATTCCTAAATTTGAGATGCTAACACAGAAAAAAACACTAGATTCAACTCTAGCCTGAGCCATATGGCAATGCCCTACCTCAGAAAACAAAAACATACAAGGTCAAAACTGCCCTGAATCCTGCATCCAACATTCCATTTATGTAAGAACAGCATTAAAATCTTCAAATAAAAATCAGATTTGTGGGTTTCCGGAGATACTCCACAAATATCACAGGCTATTACCAAGGCTAGTGGTTACCCTCTACAATCTGACAGTAAGACCCTGGTGCTCGACACACCCCTGACTTCTATCCTAGAGAATGAAGAAGTCGAGCTAGTGCCCACCACGAGTGTCACCCCTTCTGCCTAGCATCCTAGTGCCACCAGCTGAGCAAAGTAATCATCAGTATCACCCAGCTACAGCCCTACAGCCACAACACAGCCCTGCCTGCAGGACATACTGACGCAACAGTGGCACAAAAGCTAGAAAGTAACGCTGCACCTTCTGATTGGGTTTAAGACCCATTCTATGAGATGGAACCCACATCTGACCTGCTAAAGTGACCAAAACCTGAGACAACATAGGCCATAGGCTTAGGGAAACACTTGACGCTATCACTCTCCTAAAGGTACAGCAATAAGGGTAACTCCTAATGAAATACTGCTATACCCAGACATCAGTGCATCAGAGAAACTTCTTCTTGGAGTGGATGGTAATTAACACTGAGCCCCAGAATTTGACAATGAGCACAAAGTAAGAGGCTCTGGAGTTGTCTGCTCTCAGTGGGCTGCTCTCAGTGGGCTGTCTTTATCAAACTCCTCTCCCCAGACTCAGGGATCTATCCAGAAGAGGCAGAGGTGGTAGGTGATACCGAAGAAACTGCATCTTCCAGTCACAACAGGACTAACAGACATAACTCAGAGACTGTGGCAGCATGCACAGGACCTGCACAGGTTCAAACCAGACAGAATCCCGGTGTGAAGAAGAGGAAGCGCACACAAAGTCCCACTGCTAACCAAGAAGCTATTTGGAGTTGATACCTACTGGCAAAGGGAAAAATTACTTCTCCAAGAGTATATAACTGGGTATATTTGAACAAGCTGCAGGGCAGGCTCCATGCCCAGGAAGTTGTCCTATACAAAATAGACTATTTTGTTTTGCATGTGCGTACTTCTTGTTTGTTTGTTTAGGGTGTCAAGGTTTTGTTGTTTATGCTTTCTGAGTGAGAGTGAAAATGAAGCTGGGTGGACAGGGAGGTGGGGAGGATCTGGAGGAGTTAAGGGATGAAAAGAGGATGATCAAAATATATATGTAAAAATTGTTTTTCAAGTAAAATTAAAACAGATTTGTTCATTTTATTCATGACATGGTCCTTTGGGCATTATGTCATTGTATAAAATGTTTAGCATACTTTAACAATATGTATTTTTCTTTTAATCAAAGTACTTGTAACTCACATCTTAAATAAACTCGTAACTAACATCTAATCTATGATTCTCTAATGAATCAAACTGATAGTTGAACCTTCATTCATCTTCCAATCAAAGGGTCAGCTAACTTCCAGTGAAAGGAAACAAAACATTCAAATTATGGCTCAGACTGTGCATTCTAGTTAAAAAATAAAAATAGGTCTTTTTAAATGTGGCTTAGCTCTGCCACACATTACTTGCATTATCCTAGCTAAACTAATATTCATTTATAAACCTTGACAATCAATGGAGACTTTTTTAAAGTATATTAAAATACTTGAAAAATATGAAACACAACTTTACTTATATTATTAAATATTTATTGCATAGATTGTCAAACTTTCTATGAAAATATTTACATATTCATTATATATAGGTAATATCCCCAGCTCTGAAATTCAGAAAAAAACTACTTTATATTTATACTTTTTTAATCTTTAGAAATTATATAATTCCAGTACCAAACACTGAAAGTGTTGGGGAGAATATGAGCTAGGTATAGGCACACTGGCGATATATATATGAAATTGGCTGCATCTTTATTATGTCACAAATATAATAAACCTAAGCACTTACTAAGCAAGCAGTGGTAATGCATTAGTGAACAAGTCATCTTGTCCTCATGTCCAATATAACTGAGAAATGAGACAGTAAACTAAACAGAAGACAGATAATTTTGAAACAAAAATGGTCAATGAGGGTTATTAGAAAATCAAGGAAACTTATCTGGAAGGTTAGAAGTAAGTGCACCAACTATACCATCTGTTGTTAATCCAACAGCTCTAAGAGTTCATTAACCTATGCCTTTTTGTGTATGTGTGACGGTATATGTGTACATGTTGGTGGGGTGTGTGTGCTATGTGTGCTATGTGTGTATGTATACATGTAAATGTTGCAGCTGGAGCACAAACTCGGTGCCATTCCTCAGGGGGCGCTGTCTACCTTGTTTTGAGGCATGATTACTCACTCATTGTAGGCTAGGCAGGCTGGCCAGAGAGATCAAAGATCTGAGCCTCCCAGCAGGGGGCTATAAGCACATCACCAAAGCCTACTCTTTTCCATGAGTACTGGGGACATGACTGGAGCCCCACAATGCAAGGTAAGGACTTCAGACTGAGCTCTTCCTCTCCGCAGCATCATTATAAAAGCTTTACTGTTCTCTTAGGAACAACTCTACCCCCAGGGCTCAGAGATCCTCACCCCACCACCTAGGAAGGCTGCATACCAACTGGATTCACACCCCAGTTCCTCAGCAATAATAGAAAATCAGATAAGTGCACTTTTTACCCCTACCTTCCCTCCTGTTTTACATGTCGTTGAACAATTATCCAGAGATATTTCCTTAATGATAGTTCAGACCTGCCTGAAAACCCCCTGCCCTAACTGTTCCTTTTAGTATTAATTACTCAGGTCTCTGTCTAAATGTCTTCTTCTCCAAGAAGCTTCCTCTGTGGCGGCCTAATCTAATACAGCTTTCCGGTCATTCTCTATTACCACCCCATATTTTATTACTTTTATGGCCAATATAACTGTCCAAAAATTGCCTAGCACATTTGTTTATTTACTTATTAGTACACATTACTCCAACAAACGTCGCCCGTCTATGAGAGCAAGGCACATTTTATCCTCTCCATCAGCCTCAGAATCCTCCTGCTGTGTCTGGGAGTCAGGGAGAAAGGAGGGATGCTTCTAGCTCGGAGTGAATAATGACTAGTTTTAAGCCAGTTACGGCAAGACTATTATCTTTGTCAGCAACTGGTTAGAGGAAGGAATTTTACCTTTCTCTAGTAAGGCACTACAAAGTCTCCCAATTCACGAAGGTGTTTCCTTCATTCTCGATGAAACATACAGGAAAAAAATCTTACCTTCTCCTGTCTTACTTTGTATAAGAAGTAATGCTGGGCACCTATCACAGCCATGACAGCAACACTAGAGGGGCGGCAGAGAAGCCGATCCTGAACTGTTGTCTTCTTGATTTACTCAATCAACTCTGAAGGACTACTTCAGATGCTGTGGGAGAGGGGGCCAATTTTTAAGCCAAATTAATTAAGCCATGGTCGATGCCATTTTGATACTTAGAGCCGAAGATATTGTAAACTGTTAAGTTTCTTTTGTTTCATTAAGAGGTACCACAAAGCCTATGGGATTTTCAGAAAGGTAAATGAAGTAATATAATGGCCAAATGCAAGCAAAATACTCAAAAAAGAGGACTGCTGGTTTTGTTACTATTAAGCAGCAGCTTCCTAAGACAAAACATCAAATGGTCTATATTTACGGTTTTGCAGAAAACACTTTAATTTCTATGTAAGATAACGTACTACACAGTAATTCATTTATTTAAATTTGGGTGATTCATAAAGTAGCTTTTGGGTTTTTTAATCTCAGATTTGAAGTAGGTAAGGTAGATAACAGGCAGGAATCGGGTCACTCACAAAAGTGGCCTTGAGCTTCAGAGGCCGCCCTTTCTGGGTACCAACTCTTTAACTTAAATAGACAACTTTCACATGCTAGTCTTCCCTTTCTTCACAAACATTTCATTTGTACTTCAATGTGACTTCATTTTTATAATGAATTAAAAGTAAAATGTAATAGTAATTAAAACTATACTCTTAAATACCCACTGGTATAAAAAGATTTAAAATTAGGAAAACAGAGTGTCCATGAAGTGTCCATGAAGCATGAAGTGTCCATGCTTCAGCTTCCACAGCTTAGACAATGCTGAACTATTTTTTATAGCATGCCTATCATGTAAAAATAATAGACTATCAAAATAATACCTTGCCCAGATCATTGGTTCAAGCTCACTGTAACTCAATTGATGTAAAACGTCATAATGGCTCATCATTGGATGGTGGACTCCTGAATGAAGTCAGAGTTCTTACAGTAAAATATGAGTTCTATCATTACCAGAAAATGAAACCAACTGATGTCTGTTTTTAAAAGGTGAAGGAAGGGCTAGGAAGATTAAATACAGATGACACAGGAACAGACAGGTGATGAACAGGTGATGTCCCAGCACTCCATCAGGACTGCCTCGGCCGGTTCAGAAAAACGTCTGCTCTTGTGCCTTTCTGAAAGTATGACTATCTCCACTACGAGAATCCTCTAGAAATTATCTTACTCTGACCAAAATACTACTCATCCATCATGGCCAACACCAAATCTGAAACCTTCCTGGAAAAAGCTCTCTTCTTGCTTCTGTGACCCACGGTGCCGGCTTTGCAGGGCCCTCACACAGCTCCTCAGGCTGACAGCTTGGGAAGACAGAAGAGCTGCTAAGGGACCACGGAGGCCGCCATCTTTACCCTGGATATGCAGTTTCAGGGCAGCAGTCAGGACTCTCTCCATCATGCAATTAAGTCACATAATGTTTTATACGAACAGCCACTATGTATACAAACATCCATACACAATCTGATAAGCACTCTTAAAATGTGAGTATTTCCCATTAATTTTTATTGGAAAATTATCTTCCAAAACTAACAAATATATATAATTCCATTAATCAAAAGTTTTAAGTCCATTTTTTTAAAATATAGCCTTGATAAACTTAAATGCTTGGCATATGTTTACCAAGGGTTAACTTCCAGTAAACAATGTCACCAGCACACAAATACTTAATGCCTTTCTCACAACGGTATCAAAGCAACATGACACAGTAGTAGAGAACATCGCAATGTATGGCCAAAACACAATTATAACTATGCATGCTTTCAAACTGCATGTGCCTCAAAACAGTTTCACAGCTCTCAAGTTGGTCCTGATCTGATGTTCCAACACTGATACATGGGTATGACCTCCATGCTTCTAAAAAGGAAGACTCTCAATTCAAATTGCACCTGAAACTGTAAACTAAAGGGCTGTACTGGAAATCAGCCTACACCTGGGCATCCAGTCCGTTCCAGAACGTGGTCTACTTTTAAACAACTCAAGTCTATTTTCTAGTAGCAATCAGAGATGTGAGCCACATTTGGTGCGCTACTGTAGACTAAAATTTAATGATCTTTCTCTTCATCCTGAATTGGTTTTATGGGCAAAGTGGCTTTGAAAGTATGAAAATAAACCTTTTACATTTTTTAATAGCTCCCAAAGTATACAGAATTTATAATACTATTCCTAAGAATAATAAATCTCTGTATAAAAGACTAAAATTTGCCAGACAAGGTGGAGCACGTCTTTAATCCCATCACTTGGGATGCAGAAGCAAGGAGATCTCTAAGTTTGAAGTCAGCCTGATCTACCCAGCAAGTTCCGGCCAGCCAGGGTTAATATGAGATCTTGTAATTGACTATCAACTTCTTTCTTAAGGGTCATTCCTTTCAAAATCAGGGTAGCAGGGAGAGGGGGATATTTTATTCTTTTCCTAAAATAAGAGCCATCAATCAAAAGAAAAAAAATTCTCCAAACTAAGATGACATTTCAAATCCAAATTAGTAGATATTTTAGAGAAAACATCCTGGAAATTAGGAAGAGTCGGTATCTCTTGTTCCCATGAAGACCACTCATTGGTCCTAGAAATCCTGTGGGTTGGGATGTCACCAGTGGAGGGCATGTGCTTTGCCTATACAAGGCCATAAATTTGACTCCCTGTGTCTCCCTCCCCAAAACATATAAACTAAAAATCTTTAGTTGTGTATCAACTGCTCATCAAACAAGTTTCTAAAGAGATCTATCTGTATTAGTTCACCTACCTAATTTTCTTCAGGGAAAAAAAAAAGAAGATGACATTTTTATTTGGTGGGAGTGCTTTAATGATGAAAGAGAGAACAAGGTGACAGGCAGCAGGTAGTAGGCCTAAAACTCAAACACAGCAGCAAGTAAATGGTTTTAGCCACTTAAAAGGAGCACATAGGAAATAGTTTTCAGAACTGTCAACTATAAAAACAAGAATCTAAACAAGGTTACTTTAAGTGTCCCATGTTATAATTTAATTTCTATGTCTAATGACTACTTTGCAAGTGCACTGTTTACTATGGCCTCTCATGCTCATCTTCAATCCCTAGCAAGTTCTTCTTGCAGTATCCTAACACGATGGAGACAAAGTAGGAGCTGAGGATGTAGCTCAGTTGGCAGATTGCCTGCCTAGCCCTGGTTCAATCCCACAGAAAAATGGGTGTGGTAGGACACACCTATAATTCCAGTACTTGTGAGGTGGGTGAGAAGTTCAAGGTCAACCTGCTACAGAAGGAATTTGAGGCTAGTCTGAGCTATGTGAGACCCTACCTCAAAAAGCAGAAACAACAACAAAAAACTTCTGTCAGTATTCATAGGTTCATCACTAGTTCCTTGGTAGTGTGGTTTAAAGTTAAACACATCTCATATAAAAACCACTCACAACTGTTATTTTTAATTTAAAACTGTTAATGATCAAACACAATTTCTAGAAAGAAAATCTGAAGCTTTGAAAAAGAATTCTTCTTGACTTAGGTCTCCAACTTCCATCCCTAAATTTCCTGTGCCTTCTCCCAGACCACATGCACATGTGCAACCTGCCAACGTGGAAGCCGTAAGAACAAGGGTGCACAACGGTTAAGATTGCATAGCTGACCAAATCTCGATTCTGTCCTAGCTGATTATGTAACTCTGTTTCCTAAATCGGAGACAGCCTCCCAGACAGTGAAGGTAACCTGGTCACTGAATCTGTGTCTCTCAGTTTCAATAACATGTGCCAAAGTTGGAGGAATCTTTGTACCAAACACAGCTCTCTGATTTTTTAATAACCTTATCGCTGAGTTGTTACTTAATCAGACAGGGATTCTGTCTTGTTTTGTCAGCGGAGGAGGGAAAAACAACCTCTACATCAGAATTACTGGAAGAAAGAGAAGAAATGGGAATGAAGAGAAAATAAACATGAACTCTTAACACAGTGATGGCACACACAATGGCAAAAAGCAACAGTTACTATTGTTGTGTTCTTGTTTGGGGATATACTTGAAATAAAACTAGGCTAATAGAATATGGAACTCAACCTTGTGTGTCCTTACAGTGAAAACTCTTCCCACTGGAAAGATTCCTTTGAGTCTGACAAGAAGCTGGTACTTCAGTATTCGATGGCAGGGTTCTTAACGTCAAAGACAGCTTAGAGAAGAAATTAAAAACTATTGTCCCTTACTCAAAAGAAATGTACATTACAGGGAAAGTTAAATATAAATAACTAATTACATAATTATTTAATTATCATTTTGGTCAGTGCTATAAGGAAAGTACTAAAGCCATTGGCAATAATCTAACAGGGTCGGAATTAAAATTTCTATGTAAACATCCCACCTTCCTCTGGGCGGCTCAATCACTCTCTCTAATTAAATCTATTGCAAACCTATGAGTAGGCTTGACCTGTTTGTTTGGTAAAACAAAAAATACACAATTAATCTGACCCTAGCCAATTTTAGGATCAAAACTAGAAAACAAAATCTTAGAAACTGTGCAAGCCACAAATTAATTTCAAATATTTTATGTAGTGGCTTGTTACTGCAAGAGAAAGCAAAGACTTGATACAGGTAAGTGCTTATCAGCTCTCCATTATGAAGCTGTGCGAGAAAACAGCTCTTAATTGTAAAGCTAATATGTTTATTTCATGTTTGCCATTGTTAACAACTCATTTTCAGAATAGTCTTATAAAAATGCACTCATTCTTAATTACTGAAATACAAATTATTTGTGATTTTTAAGACTGGAACGGTTTTAAGTTGCTTACTAGAGAATTCTTTATCCCTCAATTACCTCTTAAAATCTACCACTTTTAAAAATTAAAAACAAAAGTCTACTGCCATTCCTTTAACGACAACTTCAAGTTTCCTATCTTCTGAACTCAGTAAACATAGAGACAATAGTGATTAGATCGACTCTCCCATTAAAATATTTATTGTATAAAAATGGAGTATTCTCCAATGTTTGTCTTATATCTGCTAAAAATTAATACAGAAACGATGAACCCAGGACAGCCACTGTCAATTCTCCGAAGGTGGCCTTTTCAGCTAACAAGTACATAAGCAAAGACAGTTAAGAATTCCTATTGCCAATTGTAATAAATGGAAGAAATATATTTAAATCAAACAGCACCATCTAGCAGAGCCCTCATTACTTTGCTCCTAAGAGTTGATGTTACTTGTTCGGTTTGGCGACCTGAGAGCAAGAGTGGCAATAGCTTGTTTTTCTGACAGAATCACAGAACTGGCACTGGGAAAGACCGAACATACCCAGTCTAACTTCCTTGTTGTCTCAGCACTAAACAATTTTTGTTTTGTTTTTTAAATTCGTGAGACTATAGAATCGACTCAGCTGATTATCAGCCATTCCTAGGAGTCCAGCTAAAACCCAAATTATTTTAGTATCAAATTTAATAGCAACCCCCCAAATAAGATTATGTTTTCAATACATCACAATTCCTCCACTCCCCATAATGTGAAATCCAGGTACTTTACAATCATTAAAGCATCCTCCTTCAGATGTTTGTATCAGATATAGTATAGCCACATAAATGATTAATAAGCACAAACTAGTATTTTAGAACTCCAAGTCCAGTAAACTGGCAATAATTCTTCGTATTTTATATATTCCTTGCCACAGCAAGATCTTAAAAATAGCACGGGTGGAGGGAGCAATAGCATCTCACCATTAATTTTTTTTGTTGTGTTTTGTTTTCCTACATCAAGGCCTGCCACCTCTAAATCCTATGGGAATTATGTGTGTTGCTGCCAACACGAAGATTAGAAAATGTTCCCATCCCTAGGGCACAACAAACTTTCAAGGGTAAGACTAACTGCCTAAAGCAAGGAGGGAAACTCGGTAGCCTACACATTAGATTTTTATTTGTGAAGCTATTTTTGTATGCAAGGGACCCAAAGTACCTCCGAGAAAGACTCTCGCTTTCCTCCAGCCTGAAGCCCCTCAATAAGACGGTGTGTTCAGTGACAAGGATAAGCCTGACCCTGGGAGCAGACCCACTTACAGGGAACCAGTCTGAACATCTGCACATAGGAAAAGGGGGGAGGGCTCTTCCTCAGTGTCACAGTCACTATTCGCTCTCATTTTAGTAACAACCAAATCGCCGTTACAAGTACACAAGAATAGCAGCCAACAAGCCTGCTTCGCAGCGTGCCGCGACCGTGGCACCCCGGCTCTCCCGCGTCCTACCGGCTCCCACCGAAGTTCCCACCTGTATCTCCCACGACCCAGCCAAGCGCTTCGCGCCCAGCATCTCTGCCGCAGCCCCCTTTCCGCCCCGCACCGCGTCCACGCCGCGGACAGCCCTCCTCGCGGCGCCGCCACGGCCCACGGGACCTGCCCTCCGCGCCCGCGGCCACCGCCCCCGGGGACACAGCAAGTCTCAAAAAAGTTCTGGGGCCGCCGCCGAGCCGGTGTGCCGCGAGAGGCAGGAGCGCCAAGCTCCCGAGGCCGACCCCGCGCGGGCCGGCACACTTTCTCCCTCCGGGAACTCGGTGCCCCCACTCCCAAACTTCCCTCGCCGCTCCGCTCGCCCGCCCGCCCCGCCGGCCTGCGCCGGGAGAACCCGCGGACACGCGTCCCCCAGCCAGCCCGGCCCACGCCCGCACTTGCCCTCCGCACCCCGCGGGGCCCCGCTTCCGCCCGCCGCGCGCCCGGCCCGTCGCCCTCTCCTCGCCCCACGCTCGGGGGGCCCCCCGGCGGACCCCGGCACCCCGCAGCCCGCGCCCCCCACCCCAGCCCGCCGCGCGCAGCGGCCCGGCCGTCCGGGACCGCAGCTCCAAAGTTACTTTGAGAGGAGGTGAAGCCGCGGGTGGTTCCCCTCAACCACCCAAAACAAGTTTCCATCCCCGCCGCCGCCCCCCGCCACGCGCGTCCCTCCCGCCGCCCGCGGCCACCCGCCGGGGGCTCCCCGTGGAGGCGGCCGCTCCCCGGAGCCGCGCGCCCCCGCCCCGCACCTCCCCCTGCCAGCCACCCACCCCCCGGGCTCCCCCCTCTCCCCGGCGGGGCGGCCGTGTGGCTGCGGCTCCCGGAGAGTGCGAGTGCGTGCGCGGGTGTGCGCGCGTGCGAAGGCGGAGGTGGCTGCGGCGCGGAGACACTCACTTCTCCCGGGCCTGGCTGTCGGACGGGACGGCGCTGCTGTTACTCTTGCCTTTGCCGTACATGCTTGTGCCGAGAGCAGCTCCCACTGTCACGCACCTGTCAACCCATCACAGCCTCCCCGGGAACAGCCCCGTCCCCATGGCGACCCACGCAGCCACCCCCACCATTGGCCGCCCCACGCCAGAGCTCCGCCCTCCTCGCCCTGGCAACGCGCGAGACTGACAGGCCTCCCCCTCCCTCCGGCCTGCCGGAGCGCGCGGCGGCGGCTGGGCCTTCGCGGCAGTCTCCTCCCTCCTTCCCTCCCTCGCCGACTCCCTCCCTCCCTCCTTCCCTCTCCGCCGCGCTCCCCCCCCCCCTCCCGCTCTCCTTCCCCCTCCCCCTCCGAACCCGGGCGCTAGGGGGGAATTAGAAACTGCTCTAGAAGGATTTTAAACAACTGGCTGTTCCCTCCGCCGCCGCCCCGCCCCCCGCGCCGCCCGCGCCCGGCTCCTCACTGGAGAGAAGGCGCGGGGAGGAGGGGAAAGTGCGGCCTGGAGTGCCTGGCAGCGACTGCGGAACGGGAGTCGCCGCGGCCCCAGACTTCGGGGCGCCCGGCGGGTCCACAGACAGACCCGACCCACGGCCCCAGTCCCGGGGGGAGCCCTCCAAGCTCCTCTCCCGCTCCTCTCCGGTCTGACACCCCGCGCCGGTAACCCCGATCGATCGCAGCTCTACTCTCTGGGGTGTCGCCCCAGCCCCGTTCCCGGAGGGCCAGCAGGCCGGGGGCGCCCGCTCTGAACCCTCGACCTTGTGACTGAGGGACTGGGCGACTCTCCTTCTCGCCCGGGGAGGAACTGTACCCCCCTCCCGGGGCGCCGGCCCAGGCGGTGTCGCCGGCTCTGAGGCCGAGCCCTGCATCCCGCGTCCCAAGGGAGCCCTGCCTGGTGTCAGCCTCCTTTCTAAGAGGGGAGCACACTCCCAAAGAGGCCAAATGACCGACTCCTGGGACCACAGTGGCCCACGTGTGGCCTTGGCCCCTTCCTCATCAGTACTCCGCACAGGTCTGCGGCAGAGTCGGGGCCCAGGCAGTCTCTACTCGGCCTGTCTTACTAGTTTGGGTGGGCAATGTCATTTCAGTTTGACCCCTGTTCTGGAAAGAACCAGAGAAGGCCCTGGAAAACATCCCTGTACTTGCCGGGCAGAATAGGCCGTAGCTCTAGGTGTGCAAAGCTGTGCCCGAGCTGAAAACTCCCCGAGAATATTTTTGGATCCAAGTCCCTAATCTCATTTCAGTGAATGCGCAAAAGTTTCTCAAGACACACGCAACCTGGTTTCTGACAGACTCCATCCTTTATTTTGTCGGAGATCCTTGGCTGTAAAATCAGACAGAGTGGAAATCGGGTTGGGAGAAGAGATGAGCTTCGAATGGGAGGTGACAGGGCAAGAGCGGTGCCATTGGGGTAAGACAGGGAAACCTCAGAAAAGAAGGAATAGAGGAGGAGGAACGGGTGTGCTGAGGGAAAGGAAATAGCATTCAAATGAGGAAGCATACCTTTATTGCTCGCAGCTTTAAGCATTTAGCAGTAGGATCATAAAAATGCATATGGAGATGCAGAGATGGATGGAAAGGAAAGAAATGGAGTTTCTGAGCTCTGATAGCAGGTGACGAATAAAATAGAGAAGGTTAAGGAAGGGCAGTTGGTGGGGAAGAAGGAGAGAATCAAAATGGGTTGGCAACCAGACATCAATCAAAGAGGAGGGGAAATGAAGACGACGGACTTCCACTGCTGTTAAGAAAAAGAAAGAGGGAAAATAAACTATAAAAAGAGAAAGAAGATTATATAAAAAAAAGTTTAATGGAGATGTCATGAGCGTGATAAAAATAACAGAGGGCAGACATGGTTTTTAAAAACATGCATTTCTATAGAACAGACAATAATTAAGCCAAGAAAAGAAGGAATATAAAGAAAATATAAAAGGTGACATTGACTTAACTAGATTGATTCCAAAGAGAAATAATTTGTCATTTCAAACTCTTAAAATTTCCCTTTCTGTTTCAAATGACCCACAGTGGTGGTTTAGATCCGGCTCGCATGTTCTCCCTTCTGGTTCTAATAACCTACAGCGATTTGGTGCTTGGAACATTACACTCATGGACTGTGAAGAGCTGGAAGAAATGAGACCGGGCCAGCTAGCAAGCCTCCTCTCTTCCAAAAAAACTTAATCAAAACGCTCAAATGTGTCTAAAGTTGCTGCCATTTACAAACTCTACCTCCAAGGCTAGCCTTGTAGAATCGTTATCCAATTATCATCCGTTAGCTTTCGTCCAGAAGATGTTTACCATCTCTAGGTTCCGTCACCCATGCATTGCTGCATACATGATACTACCAAGAAGAGACCTCTGGCAGCTGCCAAACTACTTTCCACGGCTGTGTCAAATGTTTACTCTCAGAGGTAGTTAGCCTCACAAGTACCTATATTCCCGATGTTCCCTCTTCTACTGCCTATCAGTTATATTATTGTATCAGTCTGTAAACCAAGTGCCCACCATAGGATGAGAGGCAGCCACCACCTACATCAAGGATAAAAGAGGGAGACCATCTTGGCCAAGTGCACTTGTACTTGGTAATTCATCTGGGATGCATGGCACACCCCTTTAGCAAAAAAGAAACTGCCTTGCCAGGTAATTTTTCCTTTGCCAGATGGTTTCTTTGAATGACTCAGATATTAAACCAAGGGAGAGATTCCCATGAAAACCAAAAATGGATGTACTGTGAAAACAAAAACAAAACAATGACCTATTATTCTTAAGGTGGTGTTAAGATCCTCTCATCTGTGTTTGTTTGCTTGCAGAATGATCAAATCAACCTTGAGTGGGGAGCCAAGCACTCATGTATTTTAACTAAAATTCATGATTCTTACATATAACTAGGACTGCTTTCTTTAGAAGCCCAATCCACGCTTAAAGCAAGAGTTTTAGGTCGTGGTAGAATACTGCAGATTACCCTTCTCCTGTGAGGCACTCAGTTCTCCTTACAGTGCACTTGACTCTACCTCCAAGCCAAGAGCCGTTAGTAGGATAACAATGTACAGCCCTGATAACACAGGACCACAAGGAGTTGCAGCTCGCCTTGATGTGTCCTAAAGAGAAAAAATGAAGAAGGAAAATTGGAATTTATCTGATTGGTTTTTACCCAAATTGGTTACATTAGAAAGTCCTGTGGATAATGACATGTTTTCAGATATTTAAAAACTGAATTGCAGATCTGCACGGTAAGATACAGGATTCAGAACAATTTGGTCTTAGTATCTTGGAAGAATAAAATGTTAAAAGGCCTAAGTTCAGAACTCGCCGAATTAATACCAGTTACCACTACAAGAGTGACAAGAGTGTTAGCCTCCAAGAAATGTAAGTGACTTTTATACATATACGTGCCTCTAAATGGTGACCTTGGAGCTTAAGTAATCAAATCAATTATCATTAAAACCTCCCAGCAGCTACCTGAGCCATCACTGCGCCACTTCTCTCCTAATGTTTACACATGTAAATAAAATGCTTCTTTGCCCTTGTTCAAATTATTTTGAGTACAGAGAGTGTTCTTTGCAGCTGTACCTCTTGGGACCAATATTGTAATTAATGAGATTTGAAACACATATTCAGAGCCAAATTCGAGATCCCAGACACAGGGTTGAAGATCCAGTGCCTTGTTCTCATTTTTTAGAAAAGAAGGAAGAGACTGGAAATTAAAAGCTTCATAGTGCACAGAGTATCATGATGCACTTGGAAAGATGTTTTTTTAAAAACCCTTAAGTGCTTGGTTAATTTTAGGAAACCTGAATTTGAATGCTGACCCACAATAGAGCCTTTACATTTGAGGATAATTGTTTAACCCATATCCTTTATGACATAGACCGTCAGTGATAATCATTAGGTCTCTACATATATACCCTATTTCATTTGGGCACATTTGCACAATTTTCTCTTTCTGAGACTGAATCTTATTCTAGAAAGGAAGCCTTCATCATTTTAAAACAGGAAACACTGTTTCTACTTTACGCTGACTATATTATATTTCTCTTTTACTAATATTTTCTCTAAAACATTAAGGTTAATAATGCCTCCATTTTTACAATTCATAGGATCCTAGGAAGTATTTTCTTGTGTCATAAAGAACAAAGAGACGACTTCTTTATGCTCAAATGCAATTGATGGTGAATTTAATTATTTGCATCATGTGAAAAAAAACTAGGCATGTTAACTTAAAAAAAAACATTTAACATTGAAAATATTTATTTAGGAAAATGAAACTATTTAAACATGCAGTTGAAATGGGGGTGGGGTAATTTTTCCAAAAGACAAAGCTGTTCTATTTGTTTTTCATAAAGCTAGTTTATAAAAATAACTCAATTGTGCTCAGATTATTTTCCATCTCAAAACGTTTAATTTGTTCATTAGTACTCAATATATCCCGGTAAATATAACCGGGATATATAACCGAGTTTTATAACCTGCTTTCTAACCTGAGTAAACTGAGTCCTGACAAAGATGTGTTAGCACGGTCCAAGATCCTAAACAAACAAAACTAACTCCAATACAAGAACTCCATGTCCCTGGCCAAGCATTCCCAACCACAAAGCCACGCCCTTTCTTGTAGAAGTGACTGTTCCTCAGAGGAATGTGAGCAGACTCTGAGATGTTTGTCACTCAAACTACCTTATGAAAGCTGCCCCCGGGCAACAGACCAGCAGGCGGGATTCTCTAACTATTCAAATGCTGTGGACCAGAGTAAGGAGGGGAGAGAGCAGTTTCCATACTGTGCAATTCAGTCCTTCAGACAAGAATGAGATAAAAAGAGCTACCAATTAACATTTCGCACACTGATAGTGGTTTAACGTTTATTAATCTGAGGCAATGGCTGTTTGCTTAACCTATTGCTCTGGATTTTTAAAAATTCCAACTTACATATGCATAAACGCTTACCAGTGGGTTTGAAGAGAACAGGGTTCATATCTACCAACTCTTAACAGTTCCATTCTACTAAACCTGGTTGTTGATTTTAAGTATTTATTTCATTTTTACTTACATGTATGTGTTTGTGTGTGGAAGAGCAGATGCTTATAGATGCCAGAGGTGCTGGCTCCCCTGGGGCTGGAGCTCTAGCAGTTCTGAGCCATCTGACATGGGTACTGACTGGGAACTGACTTTTGTATCCTCTCCACCAGACTGCTGTCTCTCCAGCCCTTGCCTAGTCTTTCTTAACATCAGCAACAATCTGAAATTTGGAATAAAATAATCCTGATTAAAAAGACATTGTACATAGCCCGAAGATGAGGGGAAAAATTTTTAATTAAAACCTGTACTGCCGTGTATGGCAATTCTATACACTTTAGCACATTTTGCAAAACAATTTTCAAGTGTTACAGTGTTCGCTTCCTGAAGTTTGTCATTAAATGTTGGGAGTTATAAAATAGGAAATGCACCAAAGAGTATTCTTGTTTCAACAGTGTTATCATATTTTTTTTTACGTGCTTTCCCAAACCTTCACAACGATGTTTTCGCCTAGTAAGGTTATTGGCATAGCATGTCTTTGCATACTGGAGCTGTCAAAAGTCCAGTATCAGTAGGGCTGTAGCTCCACCCTCCAGGCAGTGTGCTCCCTTTTGTTGGAACTGGAACTATGGGAAGGGGAAATGACAAATTTTCTCACCCTCACATTTCCCTTACCTAGCTACAGTTTATGAAAGATCTATTTACCATTGCCTTTCCCAAACAACCTTAGATTGACCGTATATAATTGCCAGAGATACAGAGAGCACTTTATTTTGGGGCTCTCAGACAAGTGTTTGAAGGGCCAGGGGTGTGGCTTCGCTGGTCAAATGCTCGCTTGGCATGCAGGAAGCCCTGATTTTGATTCCCAGCACCGTCTCTAACCCCAGCACACCACACCCCAGAACTGGAGGCAGGAGCAGCAGGAGCGCAAGGTTATCTTCAAGGACGTAGCCAACTCAAGGCCGGACTGGACTTTGTGAGGGCCTGTCTCAGATTGAAGAAGAAAAAGGTCTCTTAAAGCAATTGGGTTACATCCTACACATTCTATGCTCCTGAGGACTTGTGCCTATTCTGTGGCACTGACTGTCACTTCTCAGAGTTGTCATGTACCTTTAGGTGACACAGGTATGGTTTCTCCATCAGACAACTTTTTATCATTTCATTATTATCGACTGTTATGATTTTCATGGACCTTTTCTCTTAAACCTAAATTCTTAAGGTTGGGGAGGGGGTAAAGGTGCCCTGCCGTTTGGTGCTAAAGCATCGATAATAGCAGGGCAAGTCCCTGTGAGGCACTCCCAGCTTCTCAGGGTCATGCTGGCTATGGTTCGAGGAGCCTAGGTTGAGAAAGCTAAGATAGTTAAGAAAGAATACCATGCCATCTTAGGGCTTCTGTCACCTCCTATGCTGTCCCACTCCGAAGTCCTAGAGTGGTTGGTTCTTTGAGGAGAAACCTAGCATTCACAGTGGTGAACACTGTTTTAGAGTTTATGTTGTCTTATTCTCCCCTGGCTTTTCAGTCTGGTCCTGTTTTCAGAGGCGAGCTGAATAAAATACACACTAATAAAGAAAGCCTCTGGTCTAGGGAGAAGTGTGGTCTTCTCCACAGAGAAGGAAAAACCCAGGTCTGAGTCTTTACCCTGCCATTTTGGAAGCATCCACTCTGGATCACAACTTCCTCTCTTTGCCTTGCACCCTGCGCCCTTTTAAACCAGATTGGCAATGCTCAGGATGGTTTGGCCACAGACCTGTGCCCTTTTAGGAGTTGCCAGCTCTGTCTTATAGTTGGGTTCTTCTTCAAAGAAGCATTTGTCACTTCTAGCACAAGGAAATATATGCCACATCTTTACCTCAGAAAACGTGGAAAATGTTGGAAAGATTACCATGGGACATGAGGAGGGTAGGGAATAGGATGGCCCCAGTCAGCTTGGCTTCCAGTCAGCACACAGTCCCAGACAACAGGGAGCACAGTCTGAGGCCACTTCCTCCTCCATCTGTCCTTCCACTTCTTTGCTCTCTCCCTGCTTGGTCCTTTCTAACCCTGGGAAATGGACAAAATGTGGAAGAAATAAGAATGTTTGGCTGGGATTGTCTACATTGGAAACCTCTATTTTTGTAAGCCAAGTTTGACTGCCAACAACACCCTATGGTTCAACCACACAAGAAACTCCATTCCTGACTCCCAGGCTGTAGACTCATGTATTAACTCAGACATTTCACAGACATTTTCAGTATACCAGGCACCTATCTGTGGCATAGCTCACTTAATTCTCCTAACAATTTTAAGATAAGTTTTTGTTTGCTCAGGTTTTGTATTGTTTTGATACAGGGTCTCATATAGCTTAGCCTGGCCTCAGACTCAGGGCATAGCCAAGGATGACCTTGAACTTCTGATCCAGAAGTAGGCTCCCACACTAAAGGGCTGAGATTGCCCATATACCCAGCTCCTTTGCCAAGCCTGCACGCTACTGCAAATCAAATGCAGAACTCCATGCATGCCAGGCAGGTCCTTTACTAACTGAGCTGCATTCCTTGCTGACGGTAAATATTATTTTTGAAATAGTTTTCCACACACTAGTAAATGACAAGATTGTAATTTCTCTCCAGGCAGCCTGTTTTATCCTGATCTGTCAGGAATCTGTCACGCAGACCCTGCCAACCACCGTCGTCTGTAGCATTTACTCCATTGTGTATCATATGCTTCCGGAAGGACAAGCAGCCCTGAATTCAGGTTAGATGAAATACGTAAGAGCAAGATGCATAGGCTCTTGCTTCAGTAAGCAGGTGTGGATCTGGCTCTTGTAGTTAAGGCCTCTGATTGGACAATAATCCCAAGTCACTCGGCTTTCTTAGCACCTTGGCCTTCAACGGATTCATCATTTCTTCTCATTTTCACAACTTTCAAGTGCACACCGTGGCTTGTTATAAGATATTGAAAGGAGAAATGATTGGCAGCTGCCTGTTTCTCTTTCCCTATTTAAAAGAGATGCATTTCTTCTTGCACTAAATGAAACAGTTTGCCCTCTTCTCCCCTCTTGACCTTGTTGATTCTTTCAGCTGATCGTAGTTACATCTGTGTGCCCATGTGGTCTACGGTACAGAAAACCTGAAAACGAAGGCCTTCAATTCACATTCTACTTAGGAAAAGAGAAAGCTTGGCAACCGCATCCAGATTCATTGGATCATTGTCAATCCGTGGCCTTCCTCTGAGAACGGCAGAAATAAAATACAAAGACCAGGTCCCCTGGACCTCAGTCAGCAGGCTGCATTTTCCCTGCGGGACTTCTGTTGTTTGACTTTCTGCTTCTCTCGGGTTTTCCTTTCCTCTCTGGTTTTTTTGCAGTTCATTGCTACTTTTCCTCCTTCTCTTGTTTTTCTGGCTTCACTTCCTCCTTCTATTGTTCTAGCTGTCTTTTCCTCTCTTCATGCTTCCTGTTGCCTTTCCAGCTCAGTGGGGCCCCATCCAGCTCACACTGTCTGGCTTCAGACTCAGTCTGGTCTCTCAAGGGAGAGCCATCATGTGCCAACAAGTCCCAATCCCCAGGGAGCCCCAAGAAAGGTCCTGGAGACTAAGTATCCCGAAGTTTTTCTCTTATTGATTCTGTCCTCGCATGAATTCCAAGTATACCTAATTAAGGAGAGGAAAATGTTCATCCTAGTGGCCTTCTAGACCCAGACCATTCTGAACTCTGACAGCACCAACATCCATCAACTCAAACAATGAAATCAACTTTGGTTACTTAGCATAATAGAAATAAACTTGTAATACTCTGTTAGTGCAGGATCAATGGCTCCTGTCTTGAAAATAAGCATCAGAGCTTGGCCTCAACATTTAGGGAGCAGCCGAGTCCATTATTTTGTGGCAACATTTGATTACATTGCCATCAAGAGAGATTTATTAAAATAACAAATAGTACATGATTTTCAGCCTTTCATTTCCAAACCTCACCACGGCCACCCTCGCCAAGGTGATCTGAAACCTGCCATCCATATTCTTTATTTATTATCGATGACCTTTGTTACTGCATTTTCATTATCTGGCAGCTTATACCTCAAACAGTTTTTTAAATTAATTTTTAAGATGAAAGTTTTAAGTTTATTAAGAACAAAATGAGTAATGCGAAAAAGGAGCATCAGCTAGGTAAGAGTTGGAATGTTTGCTTGGCATAACATTTGAGCAGGGTCTACTTCAGAGGCGCTTCTCAGAGTTCTGAGCGTAACTAACTGCAAAAGCACGCAGTTGCTGCTTCCTCTTTTCCCAGTTCGCAGCCCCAGGGCCTTTGCCCTGGCCATTTCCTCTGCCTGGAATGTTTTTCCCTCTGCTCGGTCTCATTATTCAAGACTTCTGGAATGTTTGTTCCAGAGTTATCTTCTCTGAGAGTCTCTAAGAGATGCCTGATCCCACTTCCTCAGTCAGTCCTTGTTCTGTTTGCTTCTCTGTACAGTCAGTCACGTGTCACTCAGAAAGGCCGCTGGTCTGAATTACCCCGGAGGCAGCAGGTTTGCGGTGTTCTTCTTGAACTAGATCCTTAAAGCCTAAGACTTAGGACAGCATGTAGTACACAGTGGCAATTAATAAATACTCACGCATTGAATGAACGAATGATTCTAAAGACCCTAGCTCTCTCACGTGTTTCCAACAATTACTCCAGCCCTCTACCTACTACAGCCGAGAGTTTTTTTATATGGTCAGGAACAAGAAAAAAAAAAATGGACAGAAAATGTCAGCATCCATTGAGATATTAAGGATTCTGATTCCAGTTCATTGTTCTGGCATCCAAACAGATTTAGCAGAATGTAGGGGATTAGGACACGAGAGAGAGAGAGAGAGAGAGAGAGAGAGAGAGAGAGAGAGAGAGAGAGAGAGAAATATTCCCTCCTCTTTTCAATCATAGGTTTACCTTGCTCGGAGTTCTGAGTGGCCCAGTGTTGCTGACAGTAAGGAAACTAGCCGCACCCAGTCAGCAGATTTTCTGGTAATACACTTCCATCATGCCTCTCTTCCACACTGCTTATAGAGCAGTGTCTTCGTCCCTCAGACTCTATTCAGGTTGACCTCCCAGTGCATGTAACCTCTGGCAGATTATAGTTACGGATGCACGTCCACCTCCCCTCCCGCTGCAGGCACTTGCCAATTGCCTAGTATTCCCAGACACTGACAGCACACCGAAAGCTGGGAAGCTGGGCTGCACCGCGGAGGACAGAAGTCCTTGTTTCCAAGCACCACGATTCCTGCTTCAATTTGTTCTTTGCTTTGGGGGAGGGGCTTTGCTAATGTTCCTGGAATTAAATTATAGCTCCATTTGCTAAACTACATCAACGTGTGTTTGGATCCCCTGCCCCATCCGTTATCAGCTGTACGTTCCCATGCAAGTCTCTCAACCTCTCCGCGCCTCAGTTTTCTCAGCTGCAAGCCGAGACAATCCTACTAACTGCACATTAAGGTTGCTCTGAGGATTAGTTAGTAAGTTCTTATAGTGGGTTAAGCCCAGAGCTTGGTACATTCCGACTGCTTAATAAATACCAGTGACTGTTTTCTTCCTCACCAGAGCTGGTCACAGCCTATAGAGTCTGTAATGACACAACCAGATTGGTACGTTTGTCTGGACTTCTCTGCAATGAGCATGCTGTTTTCCTTCCACACTCCAGCTCCTTTGGAAGCATCCCATTGTCAGCTCTTGCAACCTGTAGCAGGTTGTAAGAGAGAGAGTGTGTGGTGTGTGTTGCCTTTTCCTTAACTGTGTCTTCTCAGCCCAGTAAAACAGAAGTGCCGGGGACAGTGCTTCTCAGCAGCACCCAGGACTCCTAGTCTCATGTCTACTTACTAACCCTTTTCTTAATGCAGCCCGTGGTGAACACAACACCAAACTCAACAGCTTCTTTATTGGTAGCAGTTGCTCACTGTAATGTCATCGTTTTGAATTTCACAGGCTCATAGATGAAAGTGGGAATGTTGATGTCATCCAGTCACATCTGCAAAAAAGGGAGTTGCCAAAATGTCTCGTCTGGATTCCAGGGAAGAAATTCCTTCTTATCTTTGGCTAGACATACTTCCCTCACGGAATCAGCTACAACAGTGGGGGACAGCCGTGAGGGAAACCCGCTCGTCCTCCACATAACATGCTGACATTTACTTCGAGACAGTCATCAAGTAATCCTCTTCTCGCAAAAGAACAATCAAAATATCTGTTTGCATAGCTAATATCACAACACCATAGGCAGCCAGGCAAAGTTGCTCTCCGCCGAATAACTTAGCGGGTAGCTCTTGGCTTAGGTGACGGCTCTGGAGTGGGATAAAATGGATGTATCTTGAGACTTCTGGTCAATAAACATCTCAACTTTTTTTTTTTTAAGTTACCCTGCTAATTAGAACACTCGACAAATATTCATTTAGTACCTGTAGTGTGCATCTTTGCTAAATAGTAGAGGGTGCAAACGTCTGTAAGAAATCGCCACTGCTCTAAAGGAGCGTGGAGAAAAGGACAAACCTATACTGAGTATAGGATAGTGCCATGACTGAGCACTAAAATAAATGCTGCAGGGACACATACATTCTCTGTCTTTGGGTAACTCAGTCTATGCACAACTATCGTGTAAGTTCAGTACAGTTTTATAAGCACAGTGGAAGATGTCAGTGGCAACATATACTCTCCTAGAACTTAGTGTTTCCATAGAACCTCAAAGAAAAATAAGGCTGATCTGACCTTAAGTAAAACTATAAAGGGGGAAAGTTTTAAGAAAAGGAGCAATGCTTGCGAAAGCAGGGAAGAACGCGCACATCCCAGATTTCACCAGAAGCGGGGTGATTGAGACAAAGTCCTGGAGATGAAACCAGAGAGTAAGGAAAAACGGCTGCAGGAGAAATCATTCAAGGAGACCATAAAAACGCTGGGTTTCCAGTGCATGAAGGGCTTTGAAGGAGGCCACAGTAGATTTTCATTGGGGTGCCCTGATTAGGTTTACAGTAGAAAAATTTGTTTAAAAACTGCATGAAGAAGCAATAGAAATGAGGCCAAAGGAAAACTAGTAAAGGTCCATACGCACCCTGGTGAGGAAGTAACCTGGTAAGGACTAAGGTTGAAATGAAGAATCCTGCTCTCCAAGAGAGGGATTGGAAAGGCCTAGGCAAAGACTATTCAACTGACTTCTTTTCCTTTAATTACATTGAAAAGTTTTGGTGTGTGTGTGTGTGTGTGTGTGTGTGTGCATGTGTGTGTGTATGCATGTGTATATGTGTGCCTGTGTATACATGCATGTATGTGCCTGTATGTATGTGCATATCTCTGTGTGTGCACGTGTATGTGTGTGCCTGTGAGTATGTGCAAGTCTATGTGTACGTACATGTGCGGGTCTGTGTGTATGTGCATGTATGTGCGTGTCTCTGTGTGTGTGCATGTGTTTAGCTATGCTGCATATATGCATTATTTAACTGGTGTTTATTCTATGAGAAAGAAGCAAAAATGTAGAATCTATCGTAACAACAGGAGACAAGGAAATCAACATTTTACTCTTTAATCTTTGAAAGTATAAAGAACATCTACAATTCTTCCCCGAAACAAACACCAAAGAAATGACAACAAATCAAAAATCAACACAGGAACCAAACAAGAAAAAATTTTATTTAAAAAAATAGATCCAAGGCAGACAGGGACTCTTTCAAAGTTCTGATTTAACTCTTTCAGACATGGACTGGAAAAGCTTCCAGCACCTGTGATACTCACCTCTGCCTCGAGTTAGAGTCTCTGAATGCACTGTATCAAATTTGGGATACAAGGTGTCCCTGAGGGATCCACCTTGAGACAGAGCTGAACAAAGAAGGAGTACAGTCCTGACAGAGCCTAAACCAATCTGCCCGACATTTCCGCAGTATCTAGCATCCACTAAGGGTCCTGGTCTTTGACACAATAACCAGGCCTACATACTGAAGCCTCACTTGTTACACGGGGATGTTCAGGGCCGAGTGTGATCTGTGTAGACATGATTCTCAGCAGCTGAGGCAACCCCTGCAAAGCTGTTACTCCCCAGCACCGTAGCAAGCTCCTTGAAAGGGATGTCTCCCACATCCATACACCCCTGCTTTGATGGATCTCAAAGATAGAAGCAGGCTGTATTCCTGGCTTTGGTAGAACTATCTCTAGATTGTTCTAGCCAGATGGTTTTGTCGCCTATACTTAGAAGTGCTATTTTAGAACCGTAGAAACATAAAAATCATGTTGAGAAAAGAATTCAAAATCAAGTTTAAAATAATTTACTACTAATAAGGTTCCAGTGGACATTAAAAGAAGAAAACAAAGAAACTATTGTTGATGTAAGGATATTGTTCTCTTACGTTTCTATACAATAGAAATGGCAGAATAGACACTAAATATAAAGGAGTCTCACAACTAGAAGGGATGTTTTAAGGGTATTTAGAACTTTTCTGAACTATAGAAAAAATAGTGGCTTCTTCATCGGATGAGAAGAGTCTCACCCAAGAGACCTTTCCTAAGACACTTAAATTCCTTCTTCAGATCACTAATAATTGATCTGTATTCATAACAAAATACTATCTGGTGTAAATTATAATACAACATGATGAAAAAGAGATATGATTCTTAAAACTAATAGGACAAAGCAAGAATGCCCCCATTCCAGTTAGAATTTCAGTCTTGCATCATGGCAGAGCTAAGCAGAGCTGTGAAGGCCTTTACCTGTGATTCCTGCAACTTGCTACTGTACACTGACCTCATGAATTCCTCATCCCTCCAACTCTCTATACAGTTCAAACTCATTGATTTAGACTCCATAAATTTGTAATGTAGCGATAATAGAGTTGTAGTGTGCCCTTCAGCTGGAGAAAACATTGATAGTGATTTCTCTTTGAAAACGATAGTCTGTCTTGTAAAGACAAGACTTACTAATCTACAACTATATCTTCAAATTTCAGGTCCAGAAATTATTTCTATAGCATCAAGGGCGGTCACAATCCATTATCATGGGTTAATAATGGCATATATTTTTCCAATAGCATATTCTAAAGTGCTTGCTCTATTTCAAATTATATAGAAAATACTAAAGCAAGATTCACTATAAAGAACTTGTTCATCAGCATTCCTTGTGTATATGCACAGTCTGATGTGTCCAGGTCATAGGCTGACACTACATGTCTTCATCCATGGTTCTCCACTTTAGTTTTAGAGACAGGGCCTCTCATTGAATCTGGAGCTCACCAATTTGGCTAAAGTACCTGCACAGTGAACTTGTCTGTTCCAACCTTCCTGGGTCATCCAGAAAAATCTGGCTTTTTCCTTGAGTGCTGGGGATCTGAACTCAAATCCTCATGTTCATGTGGTGAGTGCTTTATGGACCGAGTCTTCTCCCTCATCCATCATTTGAGTTTTCTTCTTCCTCCTCCTCCTCCTCCTCCTCTTCTTCTTCTTTTTTCTCTTCCTCCTTCTCCTCTTCCTCCTCCCTCTTCTTCTTCTTCTCTTCCTCCTCTTCTTCTTCTTCTTTTTTCTCTTCCTCCTTCTCCTCTTCCTCCTCCCTCTTCTTCTTCTCCTCCTCCTCTTCCTCCTCCTTCTCCTCCTCCTCCTCCTCTTCCTCTTCTTCTTCTTCTTTTTTCTCTTCCTCCTCCTCCTCCTCTTCTTCTTTTTTCTCTTCCTCCTTCTCCTCTTCCTCCTCCCTCTTCTCCTCTTCTTCCTCCCTCTTCTCCTCTTCTTCTCCTCCTCCTCTTTCTCTTCTTCTTCTTCTTCTTCTCTTTCTTCTTCCTCTTCCTCTTCCTCTTCCTCTTCCTCTTCCTCTTCTTCTTCTTCTTCTTCTTCTTCTTCTTCTTCTTCTTTCTTCTTCCATACTGGGAGGTTTATCGTTGATCCCATCATAACTCCTTTCCCAGCCTTACTAGGAGTTCTGCATTGATGTCTACATATCCCACCACACACTATTCTAGGCTGTCCATCTAGATCTGGACAAATCAGATATGTGCAATAATATGAATATGAGAAGGGAGTGTAGGAAAAAAGAGAATGGAGAAAAGAGGGGTGGGTGCTTTAATAACTAAATACAAATCTGTATGCACCCCCAAGGTATCTTGAGGGTAATTGTGTTTGGTATCTTCCCACAGACATTTTAGTCTTTGAATTCACCAATCAGCAGCTATACCTGTGTGTGTGGCATAATACACTTACAAATGACATCTCAAGAACTTTGAAAAATCTCAACAAACTAAGTTAAATGCTCTGCTTTTCAGAGTGTATGTGCTCAAGGAATAGCTACCTTAAATGCCTGTACATTTTTAATTGTAACGAATATCCTAGGTCTTGGACTGCACAGATCACAATTGCAAGAGGAAGATGCTTTGACCCTCTCCCTCCATCACCAAGGCTGCTTTTTACACTGGACCCCATGCTGGACATTGGAGCCCTCACCACTATTGTCCCTGACAGTCTGAAACCTCCAATGCCACCTTTGCCGGAAAATAGGTCCAGTGAGATACCATTTCCTCTCATTGTCTTCTCCCAAAACAATTTGTCCTAAAAGCAAGGTAGCCTGGGTGCCTGTGGGTCACTCATGGTGACCTTGCTAGAAGTCCAGTGAGGAAGAACACACAGACTTTGGAGAGGCCTGATTCAGCCTGGGGGGAATTCCTCATACAGCATTTTCAAAAGGTGGTAAGCCGAACAACAACAACAAAAAGCCCAGAGGATTGTTACTGTAAATGTGAAACAGAACCAAATGCAGAGGTCCAGGAAGCTACAAGAAGTGACTGGCGGGTGGTACCGTATTTCCTGAATCCTGGAACTAGGGACATTCTGGTGTCCATGCAGCAGGTAGAGAAGAGTCATTTGAGAGCTCCTTGCAGACATCTTTCCTTGTGTAGGGATTGTTCCTGATGGCTGGAAGTCCCAGCTCAGGCCTCTGACTGGGCCATTCTCCAAGAACTGACCCTCAACTCCTGTACAAGGCAAGCTGCCAGCTCAGCAGAGAGGGACGCTCACCTCCACAGGCACAAGCCGCTCTCCAGAGCAATCCGAGTGTAACCAACACAAGATGGAGGACACCAGGGTTGCAGGCCTCCTGTCTATGTATATGCTAATTATTAGGTGGAAGGAGCATTATAATTGAGTTACAAAACAGCTAAATAAAAATAGAATAGCTGCCAAGGAGCTTCTTTACGTGGCTTTTTTTTTTTTACTCGAGAATCAACAATGTGTTCTTTGTAGAGCTTAGAAAAAGGAGGGCGGGGGCTGCTAATTTTATTCTGGAAACTGTGGTCGGTAGCTTGTTGTAACTAGACTCATGCTTGCGTTTGTTGACATCTTGATTTACAAAAACCTGAACCAGTTCAGTTTCAATAATTCTTTTTACTCAAGCAACACCAGAGAAAAAGCGATTGGCATGCCCCTCTAAAATGGCATATGCAAAAGCTTTGTGATTCTCTTTGCTAACTCTGGGTCAGATTTCATGAAAAAGCAATCGGATTCTTCTTGCTGCCATCCTCTCCTGGGCCTACGGAGGGTCTGCTGCTAATGAGCTCCGCGAAGCTTCCTGCCACAGAATTTCATCTTTGGAAGATGAAATGACCTGCTTCCCTCAACACTTCTCAATCTTGCTTCTCTGTTGTTGATTCTCCCTCCTCAAGCACAGCAAAGAATGCCTAATTAATTCACTGCTGAGAAATTCATTCTAATGTCTAGACTGGGTAGGTGGAACCTGAAGCAGGCGAATAAAGGATACCAGGTTCCATATTAATTTTAAAATCATGGTGGTTAAGGGAAAAAAATAAAAAACAAGAGGAACTGACATACAGGAAATGACAAATAGTTCATCATGTGTTCAGGCTCATGAATTTGTTCTTGGACTACACGCAGAGGGCCTTTGTGTTTAAAAATAAAAATAACAAAAGTAGTAATATATAAATAAAACTGATTGAAAAGAGTCTTGGGTTAGCCACGCTTTTTCATAAAATGTTGTTACTCTCTTCACATCAAATAATAAAAGAAGAAAAGAAATAAATGCCCAAAACATAGTTATATAACAAAAAGCAACCAGAAAGAAAACTTTAAGTCAGATATCACTTTGAGCCATTGTTGGGAAACTGACCATCCCTAAGCCACGGCTGAAGCTAATGGTAGAGGATGCAGTCCCTCCTCATCCACACGGCCTGTGTGAGTTTCCTGCTCACTGTCGCCCACAGCTCTTGCCATGAAACAACCAGTGGAGATTCCTTTTCAATGCTCCATAGATACAGAGTACTCTTCTCTGTTACAAGTCCCATTTTCAAAGTAAATAGGGTGAGGAATTAAATTTAATTGCTAGGTTTAACATATCAGAGTCCTCTGGATAAATGATATGCTAATTGATGACCTAAAGTCCCCCTTCTGTAAATTAGATCCCAAATCAAGAGATAGACTAGAGTTTAAAAAATACCCTAGAAGATGATTTAATGGATTAGTTCTGGGGCTGCATGGGGCCAAGAAAGAGACCTACTTCCTGTTCCGTGTGAGATGGAGAATGGAGAAGTGTGCTGGGTAAATGTCTGTAGTGATGAGGGCCGGCTTGCTTGATGGGGTTTCTATCCCGCCCCATACCCCACAGCTGACAAGCCCCCCCAAAAGCTCACACAGAGTCTACATTAGCTTATAAACTGATTGGCCCATTAGCTCAGTCTTCTTATTAACTAATTCTTACATCTTACGGTAACCCATAATTCTTGTCTGTGTTAGCCATGTGGCTCAGTACCTTTTCCAGCGGAGCAGGTTACATCTTGCTTCTCTGTGGTCTGGGCAGGAATGGAAGAATGGGCTTCTCCTTCCTAGCCTTCTCCTGTTCTCATCGCCCCGCCTCTACTTCTTGTCTAGTTGACCCACCTATACTTCCTGCCTGGCCAATCAGCGTTTTATTAAAATACATGATTGACAGAATACAGACAATTCTCCCATACCACATGTCCTACTCTTCTTGCTCTTTAGCTTGTTCTATGTATTCCATTAGGGTGACTTGAATAAGAATGGCCCCCATTGGGTAAGAGATTCAAATGCCCAGTCACCAGGGACAGGCACTACCTGAAAGGATTAGGAGTTGTGGCCTTGTTGGAGGCTGTGTGTCTCTGGGGATGGGTTTTGAAGTTTCAGAGGCCCAGCCTAAGCCCAGAGTCTCTTGGCCACTGGCTCAGGATGCAGCTCTCAACTTCTTCTCCAGCACCACTTCTGCCTGTATGCTGCCAAGCTTCCTGCCATGATGGTGACAGACTGGGCCTCTAAAACTATGAGCCCCAGTTAAATGATTTCTTATGTAAGAGTTGCCATGGTCACTGTGTCTCTTCACAGCAAAATAAAACTGACCAAGATATCCGTGAAATATCTGTGACATCACAGAGGCAATAGGAGACGTTTGAGATTTGCTAATAGAGGCACACCCTCCACTTTGCCCGAGTGTAAAGTTATAGTTGACAGCATTGGACCCAAAGTTTCTGGAAAGCAATAGAGACATTCCCCAACTGCACTGTTTCAAAGCCACTCAGACAACAGCTGAAGTTGCAAGGCATCAATGACCTATCACATCCTGATTATCAGTCTGCTAAATGCGCAAGCTCTCACTCCTCTTAGGCTTCTAGTTTTCTCTTATCCAGTGCACTGCTTCTCCACCAAGCCAAGTGGTTATCCAGCCTTCTGACATTGGAGCATAATATTGTCATCTACAACATCCATTCTTATCAAATATGCCTTCGAGTCTCATACACACACACACACACACACACACACACACACATCACAAAAGAATCTTATAGCATCTTAGGTTGGGGAGTTGGCTCAGCAGACAGAGGCAGGTTTCTGTCAATCCTAATAATGGGAGTTCAGTTCCCAAGATTCACATGGTGGAAGGACAGAACTAACTCCTTACATTAACCTCCATACTCACTGTGGTGCACATGTCCATGGGTGTATGTGCGTGCGCACACACACACACACACACACACACACACACACACATACACACAGGCATATACACATAAGTACATGTACACACTCATACAGGAATAAATTAACCATATGCAAATAAATGTAATTAAGGTTTTAGGTAAGTTTATAATTTAATATGGAGCTGCATAAATTATAACTAACAGGGTTGAACACGCCCGAAAGAAAAAGAGAGTTGCTATGGAAATGTGTGACTTACTCTATATATTGGGGAAAATAATTTAGATGAAACTGCTTTAGAAAAAAATGTTTGAAGTTTTCTGTGAATTTGCATCCTTGTCCTTTGTCTTGGTTACTGTTCTATTGATGTGATGAGACACCATGACCAAGGGAACTTATAGAAGAATTTTTGGGGTGCTTACAATTTCATAAGGTGCGTCCATGACCGTCATAACGGGGAGCATGGCAGTAGAGAAGCAGGCCTGGTGCTGAAGCAGTTGCTGGGAGTTCACATCCCAATCCACAAGCATGAGACAGAGAAAGTAAACTGGGAATGGCATGGACTTTCTGAAAACTCAAAGTCTGGACCCTATTAACACACCTCCCTCTGCAAGGCCATACCTCCTAATCCTTCCCCAAACAGTTCCACCAAAGAGGGCCAGCATTCAAATACATGAGCCTATGAGGCCAATGGCTCAATGGGACTTGAATTTGATCCTGGGCCCAATGTGATGAAAGAAAAGAATCAAATCCCACAAGTTATCCTCTGGCTTATACACACACACACACACACACACACACACACACACACCTTGTAACACACTCTTGAAAAGTTAAAAAAAATGGAATACAATTTTAGAAAGCCTAAATATTTAAGAAATTACATGATACTCACATATGTATTTAACTAAAAAAAAAAAAAAAAAAAAACCTGACTGTTCCCAAAGATCTCTTTTAATTGTTTAATTTCAGCTTCTTAAAATTCCTGGGATACATGTTGAGCAGGTATTGTTTATTTTTACTTAACATCACCATTAACTATTCTATTTTTATATAAGAAGAAACAGACACACAATTGAATATTATGCAGGAATTCTCAGCTAATAGTCACAATATTGAGATTAGATAGAGATTAGCCTTTCTTTCTTCTTAAAGAAACAAATTCATATTTAACCTAAATACAATACATAAAAATTATATTTTTGTCTGAGTCACAGTGGCACATGTTTAACATCCCTGCATTCAGAAGAATGAGACAGGGAGACCATGAATTCAAGGCCAGCCTGGGCTATATAATGAGACCTATCTCAAAATAAACAAAAAAAGACATATTAAGCGATGAATGTATATTGTTTCAACATATTTATATATTGTATAATTTGTAAATCACATTATATATATGTATCCTCAAGTATTTATCATGTTTCATATCTAAGAAGAAATAAATAGTATTTAAAAATAATTAAAATAGTATTCTAACATTTTAAAACCTGGGATTCCTGATATATAGCTCAGAACAACCTCCAATTCCTAATCCTTCCTCAGACTCTCAAGTACGGGTGTGTGCCACCGTGTCTGTCTTCTTCTAAATACACAGTGCAAGACGGCTATCTGTACTCACCCATTTATAGTAGCATGGTGCAACACCCGTTCTACTTCTAACAGTGCATGTCGATCCAGGACCAGCTTTTCCAGTGCACTTCCTTGATCATGTACCTCTCCTTTTGCTACACACATACAGCCTTAGATTGGTCCTCTGCCTGGTTCTCCATTTCTCACCTACTGTCTTCTAGAGCTGCCAGATTCAACATCACTGTCCCCTTGGAACGACTGTGTCTATGCAGATCCCTGTGTCAGTTCATAAGAACTGCTATGTGTAAGATGTGTGTATGGGACAATATACCCATAAGAAACTTTCAAAGGAAAAAGTTCCAAGGTCAAATAAGCGTATGAAATATAGTAGATCATATATCCCTCTTGGAGATTCATGATGTACATTTGCATATTAAAGGCTTTAAGAAGTACCACAGGAAAGAAAAATGCTTAAAGTTGTTACATCAAGAATTTGTGAATCTTCTTTGACTTTCAAAATCTTTTATTGAGTAAAAGACCTTAACTTCCCCAGCTACAGCTTCCCAGAACACATTTTCCAGACATGCAGTAGGAAAATATGTTGAATTACAATATAAGATATTGGGAGACTCTCTCATATGAAATTGGTAGTTAGCCTGGACGTGAGACATGCTAGGGATTGTACCTATTGTATCAGGGACTAAAACTGGTCATAAGTATTGCCATACATTTGATGAGAAGGAGCAGAGCAATGGCCAATAAGGTGCCTGGGAAAAGAAGCAAGAACAAGATGAAGGCTAGCAGGTGCATTAACGGTGAGAGGGATGAAAGAGAAGCCAACCCAAGGGTTACCCTGACTTCCTCACTCTTCTTCCTCCTTAGATCTCAAACTGCAGACTCTCATCTAAACAAAACCAGGGACAGGAAGCAGGGATATAAGGAGACAGAGACAAGGAGGGTAGGTGCAAACTCTGGTGACTGATGTGGAAAGGTCAGAATAGAGAGGCATGCCAAGAAATTGGAGCCAAGAGGACATCTGGACTTAGAAAATGTAAAAGATATGTAGATAGTTATTGATAGTATGTATGATACTTTGAATGTAATTGGTCCCCAGAAACTCACAGGGAATGGAACTATTAGGAGGTGAGGCTTTGTGGGAGTGGGTGTGGCCTTATTGGAAGAAGTGTGTCAATGTGGAGGTGGGCTTTGAGGTTTCCTATGCTCAGGATACTGCCCAGAGTCTCAGTCGATTTCCTTTTGCCCTCAAGATGTAGGACTCTCAATGTCTGCCTGCATGCCACCATGCTTCCTGTCATGATGACAATGAACTGAATTTCTGAAACTGTGAGTCACCCCAATGAAATGTTTTCTTTATAAGAGTTGCTGTGGTCATGGTGTCTCTTCACTGCAATAAAAGCCATAACTAAGACAGTATATACTAAATTTTTCCACTTTTAAGCAAGTTGTATAGACAAATACTTTATTCAACAATAATATACTAGGCATTTGTGATATAAAAGTATTGCTTTTTTTCTCTGTGGATATTAAGACAAACAATATACATTATGCCCCAAAGGAGTTTCTAATCAACACATTGAAAGAAGAGATACACTCAAATGACCAATCAGTAAGCAAATCACAAGTGATTGTAACAGAATTAATTACAAAGTACTGGGAAAGCTCTGGGAGGAAGTTGGAGAGTGCCTCCGAGATTTAAATGATAGTGTTGGAGGTAGACCGACTATTAGCAAGCTGATTGTCATGAGGCACACAGATCGAAGGAACTATAGCTTTCCAAGTGACAGAAGGGAAAAGTACAGGAAGCAGTCATGGGACTACCAAAGGTCCAGTCGAGCAAGAAAGAGCATTCATGAAGGAGAACGGGGGAGATTATGATGGAGAAGTAAATTAAGGCAAGCCTTGTAGAGGCAGGAATAGCAATTGTACCTGCCCTTGTCACATGACTGAACTCAGAAAACCAAGGGACTTAAATACTTTGGGGATAAATATTAGCACTAAGATTCTTATCAAATGTAAATGAGGCCTATTAGCTTTCTATTGGTCTTTTTAGCCACAGATTTAGTGCCTGAAACAAGACAAATCTCTAGTCCTGTAATTCTGGGGTTGTAAGCCTGGCACCGATCTCAGGAGGACCTCAGTTGAGGGGGCAGCCTGATCGCCTTCTCCCGAGGCTTCAGAGAGAATGTCCTTTATCTTCTCCAGATATGTGGCTTCTAGAGATCACCTACATTCCTGAGTTCATGGCTTCCCTAGTCCAGTTGTAAGCAGCAATGGTCAGTGGGGTCATCTCACACCCCGATCATTCTGGTCTTCTTTTGATTTCCTCTTCACTTTCAATGACCCATGTAGTTATGTTCTCAGGGAGAGCCAAGGAGACTCTCCCTATTTCCTGATTAACAATCTTAATTCTCCTTGGCAAACCACACATTCACAGGTTCCTAAGATTAGAACACGGATGTCTCTGGGGGAGCATTGTTCTGCCTACCATTTCAAATACCAGTCAGTATCTTCCTTGACTCTCCAATGTTCCTTGTCTCCTAACAGGGGCAAATTGTTTTGCCCTTTATTCTTCAAATGTCCTTAGTACCCAGCGTTGCATATATTACAGACTTCAAGTGAGGACTAGTGGGTTATGTCTGGCGATCACTGTATAGTGTAAGCAAGGGTTTAAACTCAGATGCTAGACATCTTCTTTCTAAAGATTTAGCCTAGGAGAGTTTTGTTTCAGCTAATGCTCTTCTCCAGTCTCCCTGCTCACTCCATTTCCTGAATCTTTTCCCCCCTTTTTATTCTCCAAGCTCTGGGCTGGCCAACATCCTTCCTTTCTTTATCTTTACTTGAAATGGAAATTTCCTGATGGGTTATTAATCTAACGCAATTTGCCTTGTTTTGTCTTATCCTGTGCCTCAGAAGATCCAAGTGCATCTTAAGACAAATTCAGAATCCTTGTGAATTTGTTTTAGTAGCTAATCTTCTCCCTACATGCTACTGGAGAAGACTCTAATACAAGTTTCATCATACATTTGAGACAGTGTCTATGTAGCCCAGGCTGGCCTCAAATAGGCCATCCTCCTGTTTCAGCTTTGAGAGTTAGAATTGCAGGCATGTGTTACCACACCTGACTTTAAACCCAGATTTAGAACACATAGTCCCTTTCCGCTGCAGGGATAACTTTCTCTGACACAGGCCTAACTCAACAGCAATTTACATCTGGGACAGCAACAGCCTGCGCATAGGCGTCAGAGGAATCCACAACCCCAGTTGACTCTCACATAACCTGCTGTATTTGGTTGAGTCACCTCCTTTTTGAGTCTTTTATGACTAAAATAGGAAGGATGAATTAGGTGTTTTCTGAGCTCTCAAATTCTAGGTTTCTAGATTCTGGATTTTATGATTTCTTGATGTGACTTTTGGATAAAGCAGCTCTGAGCGACACGGGTTTGTCCAGCAGCAGGCCACACCTAAAGATAATAGAATTAAAGATGTCCCATCTGATACCTTGGCATCTCTGATTGGACTATAACAGAGTTGCTATGTGTAGCTGAAGAACTTCAGTTGGCAAAAGTAGGTGGAAGCTTCCAGTTCCACATTAAACTTTAGGGCTACAGAAACTATAGCTCTCTGTCTCTCTGTCTCTGTCTCTGTCTCTGTCTCTCTCTCTCTCTCTCTCTCTCTCTCTCTCTCTCTCTCTTTCTCTCTCTGCTTTTGAAATAGGAATAGGGTCTCACTAGGGAGCCCAAGCTCCTTTATTGTTTAAAGGGGATGTTGGGATAGGAACTAAGCTGTGAAACTTTGAATGAAAAAAAAAAGGGACAAGAATCAATGTTTTAAAAAAGATTAACCTAACAGTTGTACATGAGAAGGACTGAAACAGTAGGGAAAGAGGCAACAAAGCCTATTAAAATACTTGTACAATTCAGGCATAATAAAAACGTAACAGGATGCTGTATTGGACTTTTCCTGCTGTCTGCAGGCTTCCGCTGCAGCACGAGGCTCGAAGACAATGGACAAGAACAGCGCGCATTCTGAAGTTTGTTGCTAAGCACGTTCATGCATGGCCTGCTAGTTCAGTTTTTTGACTGCTCTCATTTTCCAGAGAAAAAGTTAGAGCATCACTAAAGATAAGATGCAAGGAGGGAAGCCATTAATGCTTCGTCCCCTGGACTCTGAGGAACAAGACGCTGGCTCTGGCAAGGGCGTTGGCAAGGACAGAAAGATCATCAATGGGTTCTCTAGAGTGTAGAAAGGAAAGGGGGTGGATCTCCCTCTCATAAGCCAAACCACATAGAAGGTATTTGGGTACCATAGTCAAACCTGAATCAGAGAGCATATTCCTTTCTTGGTCAAAGATTATGTTTTTTGACATTTAAACATATTACTTAGTTTGTATAATAACTCAGGTTGGCCTATACCTCACTGTGCAGCTGAACTGACCTTGAGTTCATGATCCTCCTGCCTCTGCCTCCTTTACTGCTAGGATTACAGGTAGAGAGCCACTGTACCCTGTTGTTTGACATCCTTGACATGGATGTGGGGAGGCCTTAGAACTCATGGCTCTGCTCTGTGAAAGAAGGACTAGCAGCTGGGGAGTTGTCAGGATGGACATTAGGAGACAGAGGAACTACCGTGAGAGAGGCCAAGGGAACAGCCGCCGGTTCCTTCTAGTTGCATGCACCACATGGCCAACCGCATCCCACAGTCTCCTCTGGACCCTTAACCCCAAAGAAGCCTGAAGCAGTGACTGCGAAGGTGGTTAAGGAGCAGGGTCTGTGCGGCTCCTTTCTCTACCCTGTAGGTGCTCTGACCATGCCCACCTAGGGTTAGGAAAAGAGCATTACCCTGCGATAAGTGAGAATCATAAGTAAAATTAGCCTAGACTTTGAAAATGCTGAAAATGTGACTCTTGTTTAATACCCAAAAGTAACAAGAAAATCTACACGGGAGCAAAGTGAAATCAGAAAAAAAGGTTTTTGAGGGCAGTGGAATTTCAGAATGAATGGAACTATTTCCTGTTTGTAGCTCATAAAATCCAGTTCCAATAATGAATTGTTATGAAGGCAATAACAAACAACTATAATAATAACAATAATAATAACCATTTGTTGAGTACTTACACTTATGCCAGACTCTGTTGGGTGCTGAAGATGCATTATTTTATTTAATCCCTACAAGAACTCCATAAGGTGTATACTATTAGATGAGATTGTGTGCACTCAGGGTGGCAAGGCAAGGAAGATAGTATTAAATTTAATCTCATTTAATAGATTTAAAACTGAAGCTCAGAGAGATTAAGTAATTTGTTACACCCTACACTTAATAACTAGCTAATTTCAGACCCAATATAACCTATTTGAGGCTGTAATAGAATGGCAGTTATAGCGGATAAAGAAAGCAAGGAATAATCAAATGAATTTTTGGATCATTCTGACCCAAGCATGTGTGAAATGACAGATAAAAGTGATAACAAAATTTCTTGATGTTGATTTCACTTCGGTTATGGAATCCACAAACAGCATTTGTTGCTATATGTCATACTAGCCAATATTATCTAGAATAATTTAATTTTGGTGATCTTGTTTTCTTACCTTTTAAGGAAATGCTCCCTGCTTGTGTGGAACTTAGTCCCCTGGAATATAACCAATCTATTAATTTCTCATTCACGACATGTGAGGTTCTACTATAGGATGTTTTAGCAAAACAACAGGTTGTGCTTTATTATTTTAATGATGACATAGGTACTTACCACAGACTTACATTCAAGCAAAACTTCTAATAATTTTGACACTGTGGGCTCCCTGGAGAAGGGTCCTATTCTGTTTTTCACAACCTTCTGACATACATGCTCACCAGATGGGCACCTGATGCATTACATGAGCTTCCTAACTCGGTATTGAGTGTTCACTAGGTTCCAGACAGTGCTAAGTTCAGTACCATGTTTGTGACAAAGCAAGCCACTTAGGGTGTGTGTTCGTAGTTACCACGCCACTCCTGCCATCTAAACAGAATTCTGGCGTCTGCTCAGGAGCTTTGCTTCAGTGTTCTCTGAGAAGAATAAGACCTCTCCAGATCCCTAGACGGTTGTAGAACAGACTGTGAGACAGGGAGCCAATAGGACTGGAGAATAAGACGGGAGACCTACTGGGATAGGTGGAAGAGGGACAAAGACTGGGGAAATGCGTGGCTCTTCGTGTTCTGGGAATGAGTCTGTTAGATAGAACTCTGTCGTTGGGTCCTGAAAAACCCAAGTGAGGGACAGGATTCGCTCGCATCAGTTTCTGGCTTCTGAGAATTCTGCAAGAAAGGTTCTGTCATGGTGTGAGTGAGGAATGTCCCCAAAATCTTGTGTGTTTGAAGATTTGGTTTTGGGAGGGTGTGGACCCTTTGGAGTGTGGCCCTGTGGACTAACTACCCTGGGACTAGCCCAGACCTTTTCCCAGTCTGGTCCCTTTTTGCTTCCTTGTCGATTATAGGACATGAGTGACTCCAGCCGATGGCACAAGTGAACCACCCTACAAGTCTTTTCGGTCAAGGTGACTGTCCTCCACTTCAAGCCATTAGCCAATAATTCTTCCTCTCTTGTTAAGTTTTATAAGGTATCTGGTCACATCAAATGAATAAAATACTAACACAGGGCCACATAGGTATTACATTAAAACACCTTGACTGTGTAGGCACTACTGTTTTCAATTTTCAGGTCAAGAAAGATCATTAAAGCAGGTAAATAACATTTTCAGGGTTTTGCTGCCCTAGTCTAGCTCTGGAGAGCCGGAAGCCTGCTCTCCCTCCATGGTGCCGCCACTATGTCCCTACCATCTGTTGAACAGGGCTGAGTCAAAGCGCTTCCCTTGTGAGGAGTCTCTATTTATTCTGGTATCATACACAAATGGGAAAGGCTTACTGAGGAGAAACTGCTTAACTACTAGCCTGGGAAACAGGCCTGCCTGCTGTACTAATCTCGCCTACGGGTTCGTCGGTTCATTTTGAAGTCCTATCACTCCGCACCCATGAAATGGCCATGTTTGCCACAAAAGGTTCAACTAGAACCTTCGCTAAAATTGCTCTGCGGCCACTCTTGATGAAATCGAGGTTTGTGACCAGGTTGTGGTCCGATACTCAGGGGTGAAGAGGAAAAAGCTGCTGCCAACCGCTAACCAAGTTACCATAGACCGTTCAATAGCCAGGCAACAAAAATACATGTCCTTGTTTCGGTCAATTATCATTTTAAAGGGCTTGAAGTAATGTTTTCATCCTCTATTGCCATAGAAACCATTATGAAGCTTCTCGCAGATGCTTCAGAAACAGGACCACCTGTTTAGTGGATACAATGGACTCCCAAGAAAATAGACGGTACTGGACCGTGTTATATGATCCATTAGAAGAAAGGTCTCTGATTCTATAGGTGAGCAAGGAGAACATGAGCAGCTTGGGGAAGAGTGTGCAGATACCACTTCTGAAAGTTGGACAAACTTTCTCTTCAAGAGAGCATTTCATGGAGGTGTTAACAGCAAAGTGACATCATCTGTATCTGGAGAGTACATGCACAGCACCATAATGGACCAGACAGGAACTGTATAAAAACGATTTGAAAAAAAAAAAAAAAAAAAAAAGCCAGCTCGCTATGCCAAAATCCAAAGTGTTCTTATTCAAGGTGAATCATATTCCATTCCAAAATGTCAAGTAGATTTAGTCATTTTAATCTTTCTTATTAGATTAAAACCTGATACATTTAGAAAAAGCTACGGGAAGTGGAACATAGGCTTCACCACTAGCGAACTGTGGGACACTGGGCACGCTGCTAGGTCTCTCGAAGTCTCCAAGCTGAGGGTACTCATTCCACGTAGTCCTTAGCACTGAGTACTTAGCACTTAGTAAGAACTAGATCATGTTGCAAGTTGCTAGCCATCAAAAGTCATAATAAATATATCAACTGACGATAAGTTTGCTGAAGTCATCAGCACACATTGCTAATTTTTCTATTGTCTCTTTTCCTTGCACCTGTAGACAATATCTGATCTTAAATAATTGAAAAGAGTATGGGAGTCAACATAGATCTGAAAGGCAAAGTCAGTGCCGTTTCCGCATAGTTCTGACCTTTCTGGTCTCGGTGACTCTGGAAGTTCCAAAGTGCCATCGGCATCCTTGCAGTATTTCTCTCCTCCCGAAGCCTGAATAGAAAGCCTGTTTTCCTAAGACCTTGGGCCTGATTTCCAGTGGGAAAAGTGCTAAGAAATCTGGCTTCGTTTCTAAGTGTCTCTGCACTTTTCCCAGCTGCACAGACTCCAAACTTCCCCAGATTACCTCGTTCCAGTGACATCAAATCTTTCAAAGAGAATGTAATAATTCCGCAGAGAACTTAGCATTTCTGACAGCCTACCTCCCACTGTCGTGGGGCTTTATAAATTATGCTGCCTTGGAATGTGAGCCGGGCAGTACCATTTTCCTGGCCCCTCGTGATTCATGGTTTTTCTTAACTATGTCGGTGCCTAGTCAGCAAAGCTGCCGCTTGTGAGCAGTGTGATGTGATTGGCTTCTTGGAGGGCAGCTTGCAAAATATGTAGTGGTTCTTGTATACTGATTTTTCTTTTCTTTTTCTTTTCCACCACAGCAAGGTAACCAGCTATTAACTTTAGGAATCACATCCAAATTCAGAAAGCATTACAATTTAATTAACAATCTGTTCTGTGCAATACACGATGACCTGAGAAACCACTCTAATGGCAGTGGGCTGTTATTATTAAAACTAACTAACAAACCAAAAAAAGGGGGGATGTTATTGTTATTCAGGTCAGATATGGAGCGAACATAATTAAAAGAAAGTGAAGCTAAAAACAAGTACCAGACCAAAGAATCAACAGAGCACAGAAGGCCACCATGCCAGCTTCCCCGCTTTGGACTACATTGGCCCTCTGCTCTCCCTGAATTCCCACCTCAAGCCCCGGGGTAGAGGACTGTGGAGCCAACCTGGGTGGTTTAGGCATGGAGACTCAAAGCAAAGAAAGATGAAAATGATGTATCTAGATCTTTCCAACTCTAAAGTATTCTTAGGAGTAACCTCTCCCTCTTCCCAGCACCAGGACCTTTGAAAAAGCTGTCTGGTTTGCTCAGGAGTTTTGAGTTAGGGACCTTCCACTTGGGCAGGTTGGGTGCAAGCTGTTAAGGGGAGGGGGTGGCTTTTCAGAACTCTTGCTGTGTGCTCAGAAGGAGACTCTCCTTGCTGGCATGCTTTGGGCTTAAAGAGTACCGAAGAGAAAGAAAGAGCAAAAGATAAAAAAAGGAAGAAAGAAAGAAGGAAAGAAAGAAAGAAAGAAAGAAAGAAAGAAAGAAAGAAAGAAAGAAAGAAAGAAAACAACCCCCAATCCCCACCTACCTGCCAAACATAACATAACAAAACAAAACAAAAATGTGTTTAGGATGTGGCTAGGGGAAAGCATGTTTTAAACAGGATTTCGGAAACATGAATCCTGAAACGATGGAGAATGAAGCCAGGGACAGACGGAAAGGCAAATAAAACAGAAATGTAATCATGTGCTGACAACATTTTTGCGCTGATGGTGGCCACAAGGTCTCATCGCCTCCTAAACAATTGCTCTTCTTGGCCCTTTCAGTGTTTTGAAGATTTACACAGCAGGGGACTATAAAGGAGCGAGTCTCTGAGGAGAAGACTCTCTGCCTCTGGACAAGTAAGTTTAGTTGTTTCTAACCTGGTCATGTGTGAAGAAAGTATCTCTCAACAGCAGATGGGTTTTAAAGAAGTGGCTGCTTTTGTTGTAGGTTGTGTTTTCTCTGTTCAGCACCTCATGGTGCTTCCCTATTAAAAATCAGAAGCAGCCCCATGCTGTGGTCATCCAAAATATCTTCATTTGCCACATCTCCTAAGTCACAGACCATCCCTTGGTAAGAAGTGCTGCTCCTCCCATCAGGACAAGTGTCCCTGGAACTGCACAGACCTTGATTTCTGTCCAGACTGTACCTGGTGGCATCCAGGATAGATTAATGTTTCTCTATGTCCTGTTCTTAATGAGCAAAAATGAGCCACAGAAATTGTGAGAGAAATTTAAGTGGACTGAAAGATTTAAGGGTTTTCAGCAAAACACACACACACACAGATCTAGCATAACCATGTAAGTCATCTGCTTGAATAAAATCTTATTTTCACTGTCATAGAGGTCTTCATAATTCTATGTAACTTATAAAACACTGACCATAATGTATATTCTCTCCTTTCACTTTTTAAGACACCCTCTTCCTGTACAAGGTTGACCTTGAACTCAAGACTTTCCTACGTCATCCTCCTGAGTGCTTGTGTTATAAGCATGTGATATGGCCATGCTTAGCTGTCTTGGAACCCAAGGCCTCACGAGTGCTAGGCAAGTACTCTACCATTGAGCCAGTTCATAATGTAAATCTTGTTAAGAAAATTCAAAGGTAGGCCTGTTGGGATGCAATGGCTTAGTTGTCTCTGGACAGCATCATGCTTTTCTACCTATTTTAGGGTTCATTTCAGCATCCCCTTTTGTGACCTGTCTAATGTGACGCCACCTTTGGCTCTGTTGCGGCATCCTTATAGCTCTTACACTATTAGCGGATGAAGTTCTATCTTCATTCTGCCTCTACATGACCTGCTGCTACTTAAGATGAAATCGTGAAGTACTTTTATTTAAGGACAGAGAAGACATAACTGCTTCCCGACCAGCTCCTCACTTGTGCAGTTGGGATTATATTAACCAAGCAAATGAGGGCAGACGGTACAATGGTGGTGTCGTCAAGACCAGTCAGACCCTTTGGACTCCTCATTCTTGAAATACACCAGGTAAAATCCATCTGTGCTGCATAACACTTACCCATGTAAGAGCAACATCTGAAATGGATCTCTGACATCCAGGAGCGCCATGACTGTATCATGTGCAAAGCTAAACTGTGAGATTAATTGTCACGTGAGTTCTAATTGGTCCTAATAATAAAAATCCAGAATCAGATATTGGGTAAATGCTGAAAGATCAGAGAAATAAAGGAGCAGCCACTAGAGAGACTTTTTACCTCTACCGAATCCTCAGACCAAAGGGAACAAGACCCATTCTCCACAAATCCTCAGACTAACTGGGGTATCCTGTCTCTACAACTTCTCAGACTGAATGTCCGAGCTCCTGTCTCCTTCTACCTAATATTCCTCTCTCCGTCCAGCCATATCCCTTCCTGTCTCCCTACTGCTGGGATTAAAGGTGTGTGATTCCCACGTAGTGTGATTAAAGGAGTGAACTATCACTGCCTTGCTCTGTTCCTCTTTTAGACTGGATCAATCTCGTGTAGCCCAGGGTGATCTTCCACTCACAGAGATCCCCCTGCCTCTGCCTCCTGAGTGCTGGGATTAAAGGTGTGTGCCACCAATGCCTGACCTCCACGGCTAACTGGTGGCTAAGCTCCACCCTCAGATCTCCAGGCAAGCTTTATTTGTCAAAAGCAAAATACCAGCACAGTTAACTGATGAACTTTTTATTTTCTATAGAAGCCATCACTTAAACCAACCAGTTTTACTATTAACTGTCCCGGTTTCAATTTACAGGAATGAAGTCTTCCGCCAGAGTCAAAGGGTTGTGGCGTGAAAATGCACTGGAAGGCGAAAGACATTGTTCTTAGGTCAATGTCCTTAGGAAGGTGTCTTTTGTTCTATTTAATCATCTGCCTCGAATTTTCATGTGATCTTGGGAGCTCTGGCATCTTTCCGACTTTCCCTTTCCTTGTCTATACCATGGGTTGACCAGAAGGCTCTGGGTTATTGTGAATTTCAAGATTCTACAGTGCCTTCAAGCATTTTCTTGACAATCACTGTTAATATGTCCAGCAGGAGACAGAAGCATAGGGAAAATTAGAAGCGTGCCTTCCAGATTTGCACTCCTGGATTATGGCTCCATTTGCTACTTTTTTTTTTATCTCAATTTTTTTTTTCTGCGTGTGTCTGTGTTTGTGGCATATGTCCCAGTGTTTACACCTGTTTATATGTGCATGGGTGCTTGTGCTTGAGCCTAAAGTTGAGGTTGAGCATCTTCCTGTAGCTCTGCATCATATATATTGAGGCGAGAGTCTCATTGAACTCAGTCTTGCCTTTTAGACTGGTCTGGCTAGCTGACTTTCTGGGGTAAGGTCTGTCGGGGTGAAGTCTCTGCCTCTGCCTCTGCCTCTGCCTCTGCCTCTGCCTCTGCCTCTGCCTCTGCCTCTGCCTCTGCCTCTGCCTCTGCCTCTGCCTCTGCCTCTGCCTCTGCCTCTGCCTCTGCCTCTGCCTCTGCCTCTGCCTCTGCCTCTGCCTCTGCCTCTGCCTCTGCCTCTGCCTCTGCCTCTGCCTCTGCCTCTGCCTCTGCCTCTGCCTCTGCCTCTGCCTCTGCCTCTGCCTCTGCCTCTGCCTCTGCCTCTGCCTCTGCCTCTGCCTCTGCCTCTGCCTCTGCCTCTGCCTCTGCCTCTGCCTCTGCCTCTGCCTCTGCCTCTGCCTCTGCCTCTGCCTCTGCCTCTGCCTCTGCCTCTGCCTCTGCCTCTGCCTCTGCCTCTGCCTCTGCCTCTGCCTCTGCCTCTGCCTCTGCCTCTGCCTCTGCCTCTGCCTCTGCCTCTGCCTCTGCCTCTGCCTCTGCCTCTGCCTCTGCCTCTGCCTCTGCCTCTGCCTCTGCCTCTGCCTCTGCCTCTGCCTCTGCCTCTGCCTCTGCCTCTGCCTCTGCCTCTGCCTCTGCCTCTGCCTCTGCCTCTGCCTCTGCCTCTGCCTCTGCCTCTGCCTCTGCCTCTGCCTCTGCCTCTGCCTCTGCCTCTGCCTCTGCCTCTGCCTCTGCCTCTGCCTCTGCCTCTGCCTCTGCCTCTGCCTCTGCCTCTGCCTCTGCCTCTGCCTCTGCCTCTGCCTCTGCCTCTGGAATGCTGAGGCTACAGATGTGCCGCCACAGACATCCAGTTTTCACACGGATTCTGGGGGGTCCTAGCTCTGATCCTGTGCTTGCACGATGACAACAGGAACTTAACCCACGGAGCCATCTTCCCAGCTCTATCTATGGCTTTTTATTAGGTTCTGTTCTCCTTCTCTAGGATAATAAGCGGATCCCCACTTAGGAGCTAGATCTCAGCCTCTCGTTCCCCACTCAGGAAGAGCCCTAACAAGCCCACCTTCTGCTTTCCCTCCTGTACATGGGTTAGTCTACTAGTATTTTAATAAAACCTTTCCTGGTTATGGCAGACAAAGGGACTTTCTTGTTTGGGTGGTCCATTGTTTTCATGGCCAAGGACTCCTCCATTATTGTTAGCCTTCCTCTGATTCTGTAGCCACCATCTGCTCCCCTTTCATGGTTGCATGCTTCTTCTTTAGCTGTTGAGGGTCAGGTCAGCAGCTGCAGAAGTTGGTTAGAGCCTCCTCGCTCGCCTCTGGGCGGAGGTATTTCTCTGACAGCATTGATCTTGGGAGGCTTGTTCTGTAGTCAGCTCCACAGAGGAGAAACTTAGGCAGCCAGGGAGGCGGGGTGTTGTCTGGTCAAGGTGAGTTTGGGGCAGTCGGCTAATTCATTCCTCTTGGCTCAGCCGTTAATTTTGCTTAAATAAGAACCGTCTGCAGATTTTTATTTAAAATCCACTGCCTGCCGGAGACTTTGTGATGGTATGATTCAAAGACAGTTTTTATTGCTAAGTTATTAGTTCTTTGAAAGAAAAAAATTTGATCTTTAATATTTAAACAGCTGCTATTTTCCCAAATTCTTTCATATCTGCATGCTAACTGTGTAGCCATTTAAGGTCCATTTCCAGAGACTTTTCCAGGCATGTGAAGCACTGCAGGGATTTATTTGTAATGTTCCTCCGTGAAAAATTGCCATCTATTTCTTGCTACAGTGACCACTGCCAGCAGATATGTTCATTATGAACAAAATAAGAAAATGCTTTATATATACATTTTAATTTGTCCATTATACCATACTTTTTATTTTATTTTATTTTTTGAGGACAGGAACAAATTCCTTTCATCTTTCAAATTAGATCACTCCTTTAAACATTGGAAAAATTTAACAAAATTTAGTATTATATTATCTCTAGGCAAAGAAGACAATTCCCAGCATTTTTTTTCCTTCCTTCTTTCCTTTTTTCCTTCCTTCCTTTTCTTTCTTTTCCTGATTTTTAGTTTGAAGTTTAGGAGCCACTAAAGAAGTGTAGAAATGTTCTATACATTTTATTTCCTTGTTATTTATTTGAGACATGGCCTCTCTATGTAACCCTGGCAGGCCTGGAAACTGTTGGGTAGCCCAGGCTAACCTCCAATTTGTGATGTTCCACCTGATTCAGTCTCTGAAGTGCTAGGCTGAGAGGCACGCACCAGCACACCTGGCTTTCTCCACACACTGTAAAGATGGTTCTGTAGACATTGTTCCGTTCAGGAACATACAAACTGGAACTACAGTCTACAACTCTACAGCTTCAAACAATTGACCCAACTTACACTTTCTGTTGTGTGCACCCTTCCCGGAAGTCCATATGATACCCGACTAGGAAAATGCATCACAAAGTTCTGAGTACAGCACAAATCTTAGACAAAATACAAAATGCAGTTCTGGGAAAAGAAGCCAATACCGACTGTGACTTCACATTAGAAAATTCATTCCTGAGTACTAAGAGTGAATTATGCTGTAGGTTGAAAGCAACACAAGGCAACGTTCTTTCAAGCGTTTTGTACGATTCCACGAAAGAAGATGCAGCCTGGTAGGGTAGCAAGCAGAAGACCCTAGAAACCTAGGCTTTGTCTCTAGTTCATTTTGTCAAATGACAACAGAAAAGCCGTTTATGCAGTTGAGTATAGTTCGAAGAGTAAAATGAGGTTAAATAATTCCGGTTCAAAGAAGACTATATGAAGACGCTCTTTTAACTAGGTCGTATTTGTTTAAGGGTAGAGACATCTTTGAGGTGACTGCTTTATTCAGGACCCCTTCCTCCAGGAATTGCCTGTAGCTACAACCCAGCTAGAGAGATAGGTATAGATGTTTGTACCACTCTCCCCAGGGACACAAGAAGTTCAGCAGGGGTCAACTGAGACCCCCAGTAGCATTGAGAAATCAGATTTTTCTCTTGAAATTAAAGAGACTCAAAAGTATTTTCAGCCGACAACCCAGTGATTGTGAGAAACCGAGAGACCCAGTGGCTACTTTGAGTCATAATCACACTGGTGTGTAGGCAGAAGCCCTTGGAAAAGTGGGTGGACAGAGAAAACTGCCATGGAAATGGCCCGTGGTGAAAGACACAGGGAATCCCTCAGGTCATGGTTTAGCCCTCAGTCCAGTGCATGAGCTCCCCCATTCCTCCCCCTGCCCCAGGGTGGCCAGAAGATGGCTCATTTTAACCTCACAGGAAATGTCTTCTGAGTGGATTGCATTTCCTGGCAACCAGAGAAACTGATTAAACCAGTAGTCCCAAGGACCTAGCTGGGGACATCCCCATGGACACCTGGGATCCCCTCTAGAGCCAAGTCTCTTGCCAACCCTAAAATGACTCCCTTAATGTAGATGTCTTCTTCCCTGCTCCTATATCCGCCCTTCCTCCATCTCCACTCTCCCACTCCCTCAAGCTCTCCCCAGTCTTCCCTTCTCCCTCTCTCTCCTTCTCTCCTCTTCCCCCACCTTCACCCCTACCCCCATCCCCATGCTCTCAACTTTTGCTGGCGATCTTGTTTGCTTCCAATTTCCAGGAGGATCTATATATGTTTTTCTTTGGGTTCACCTTGTTATTTGGCTTCTCTAGGCTTGTGAACTATAGGCTTAATGTCCTTTATTTATGACTAGAGTCCACTATTGAGTGAGTACATACCATATTCATCTTTTTGGGTCTGGGTTATCTCACTCAGGATAGTGTTTTCTATTTCCATCCATTTGCATGCAAAATTCAAGATGTTATTGCTTTTTTTTACTGCTGAGTAGTACTCTAATGTGTATATATTCCACACTTTCTTTATTCATTCTTCCATTGAGGGGCATCTAGGTTGTTTCCAGGTTCTGGCTATTACAAATAGTGCTGCTATGAACATAGATGAACAAATGCTTTTGTAGTATGATTGGCCATCTCTTGGGTATATTCCCAAAAGTGGTATTGCTGGATCCTGAGGTAGATTGATTCCCAATTTCCTGAGAAACCGCCACACTGATTTCCAAAGTGGTTGGACAAGTTTGCATTCCCACCAGTAATGGATGAGTGTTCCCATTACTCCACATCCTCTCCAGCAAAGGCTATCATTGGTGTTTTTGATTTTAGCCATCCTGACAGGTGTAAGATGGTATGTCAAAGTTGTTTTGATTCGCATTTCCCTGATCGCTAAGGAGGTTGAACATGACCTTAAGTGTCTTTTGGCCATTTGAACTTCTGTTGAGAATTCTCTGTTCAGTTCAGTACCTCATTTTTTAGTTGGGTTAATTAGAATTTTAATGTCTAGTTTCTTGAGTTATTTATATATTTTGGAGATCAGACCTTTATCTGATGTGGGGTTGGTGAAGATCTTCTCCCATTCAGTAGGATGCCTTTTTGTCTTAATGACAGTGTCCTTTGCTTTACAGAAGCTTCTCAGTTTCAGGAGGTCCCATTTATTCATTGTTGCTGGAGAGGGTGCCTGAACTGTCCTTGCCCCACTATCACACTGATGATTATCTTGAATATCACCATAGCATCTTTGTCCAGCAACAGATGGAAATAGAGACAGAGACCCTCTTCAGAGCAACGGACTGAGCTCCCAAGGCCAGTTGAAAAGCAGAAGGAGAGAGAAGATGAGCAAGGAAGTCAGGACCCCGAGGGGTTGGTCCACCCACTGAGGCAGTGCACCTGTTCTAATGGGAGCTCACCAAACCCAGCTGGACCCGGACTGAATCAAACCAGACTCTCTGAATGTGGTTGACAATGAGGACTGACTGAGAAGCCATTGATAAAGGCACTGGAACTTGTTTCTGCTGCATGTACTGGCTTTTGGGGACCCTAGTCTATTTGGATGCACAGTTTTCCAGGCCTGGATGAAGGGGAGAGGGCCTTGGACTTCCCACAGGGCAGGGTTTCCTGCCCTCTTTTAAGGAGAAAGGGGGAGGGAGGAAGGTGAGTGGGGGAGCGGGAGGGGATTGGGAATTTTTGAATGGAAAAATAAAAAAATTAAAATTAAAATTAAAAAAAGCAAAAAACAGTAGTCCCACAACTGAAAAGGTCACCCCTAAGAGGATTGTAGATTCTATTGTATCACAAGCAGCAATTTCCAGCGGTCCTTTGCATCCGTCAAGATGACACTTTCTAGATAAGTTGTCCCAAACCTAAAATACAAACTTGAATATAGAAGAGAGTTTGTTTAAAAGAACAAAAAAGGGTCCATTTTCCTCTGAAGGAATTCTCTCCCTCTGGTCCTTCTTATATAGTTTCAGAATCCAAAAGAGAAGAGCACAGTGCAGTGACGAGAACAAGGGTTCGAGTCAGATCCAGCCTGAAATCCTGGTTTTGCTGTATGAGCTCTCAGGAAGTCTCGGGTCCTCATCTCTACGTTAGGGAGAGTGATGATGCTTCTTTTTTAGTTTGCTGTGAGGAATATGGGAGAGCCTTAACAGCAAGAGCTTGGTCTATGGTGCGCACCCTGCAAATGTTCACATCATCCTTCTCCTTCCTCACATGTAAGTCCTAGCATCTTGTAGCCAGCTCAGAATGTCATCCCCGTAAGTGGGAATGGAAAGGAAACAGAAAAAAAAGAAAAAAAAACCTTTAAAAGTCTTTAATTTCTTGATTTAGTCAGCTAGAAAGTCTCCATCCCTGCCCCAAAGAGGAACACGTGAAGCTTAGCATGAGAGTTCAGACAGAAAGGAGGGCATCTGAGCACATTCGTGTCCTGGGGATGAAGTGTCATAGGCAGGATGACTTATCAGCAACAGGAATTGATTCCTGAGAGTTCTGAGGTGGAAAGTTCCAAGACCAAGGGTGCTGGCTGACTTGGTGTCTGGTGAGAATCCCCCACCTCCTGGATAGAATTTTCTCACTGTCTTCTCTCAAGGTGAAAGGGCAAACAAGCTCTCCAGGGTTTTCTCTGTCTGTCTGTCTATCGTCTGTCTGTCTGTCTCAGGTAAGGGTGTTACTTTCACTCACAGGAGCTCCACTCTTAAGATGCCATAGCCACCCTTCAAAGGCCCCACCTCCTAATACTACCATCTCGAGGGTAGGATTCCAACATATGAGCTTCAGAGGAGACCCAAACGTTCAGACCACGGTAGACTAGAACTGAAGAGAGCCACAAAGGCCTCCTTTCATTCGGGCTGGTGTATTTTGGCAGACAGATGACTTTCTCAGTGAAGTAACATCTGATGTTAATACACATGCAAGGCAGTGTGTGCTTGTGTCTGCATGCACAACAGCGCCGCACTCAACGGGGCGGCTTGTTTCACCAAGTGGATTCAAGATCAGCCTGTTATGTGCCTCTGCCCGTTTGCACAGAGAAAGAAGTCTTCTCTTAAGAGCACACTGTGCTGCTCCAGTGTGCAGCAATACAATCCATTAAGTCCCCACATTACTCTCTGGTTTCCACATTCTTTTTAAGAGACATAGTTTTACATTTATTTAGTCTCTCTCTCTCTCTCTCTCTCTCTCTCTCTCTCTCTCTCTCCCACCCCGTGTGTGTGTGTGTGTGTGTGTGTGTGTGTGTGTGTGTGTGTGTGTTGAGGCCACTTGAGAGCATTGGTTTTCTTCTTCCATTGTGCAGGTTTTGGGGACTGAACTCAGGTTGTCTGGCATGGCAGCAAGTGCCTTTACCAGCTGAGCCATTTCATTGGTACAAAAGGAATATTTTTTGGCAAATAAGTCCTATAAGAAATATATCAGCATGAATCCAACCATATTGCTGCAAACATCCTCTTAGCTGTCAACCTAGTCAATGCCAGGGCTAAGTATGTGCATTCCTTGAAGCGATCCCGTGGAAGCCAGACTCCCATGCCTGTGTCAAATTTCCGCCAGAGGGTTTGTCTTGTGTTTTCTCAATCAAAGGGGACAAAAAGAGAAGCACATAGGGGACTGTGCCCTGCTCACTAAACATGTGCATGGCCATTGCTCGAGAGACATGAAGGGAAACATACACAGATCATGACGGCATGGTCTGGACATTGCATCGTCTAGTCCTAGTTCTGGGTCTAGGCCCAATAACCTTCAAGCAGACATAAGGCATGAAGAAATATGTATACTAGATGAAGAGCTTTATTCAATGAAAGTCAAGATATCAGCCATTTCCCAATACATTCTGCCCACGTGTTTGTGGTTATCAAAATGCACAACTCCACAGTGAAGAATTGTGTTCCTCCACTTAAGACTCTGACGATGTGCACATTGTATGCTAATTCAGCAGTATAAAAAGAGGTTATCAACAGTGATCAATCAAGTTCAAGAAGGTTATTTTAACTGAGGAATTTGATACCATTCATTATTTTAAAAAACCGTAATCCACAATTCCATAGTTATATCCTGTTCTCTGATTATTTAAGGTCAATTTGGAAGAGTTTCCAAGCAACTAGCCCAAACCTAACACCCTTTCCAATCTTGCTATTTGATTAGTGTTTAAATACGTATATGATAGAAGCATTACAACTCTCTAAAAAAAGCACCCCCCTCCTCCCCAAACCCCACTAATTTAGGTTAAAAACAAAGTAATGGCAGCAAAAGTGTCTTTAAGTTTTTGCAATAATCCTTCCAGTACTTTCGCCTCCCTAAAGGCTCCAGATGTGACCAGCCACTGCAAAATGGGGAGTTGTTTATCAGTGCTCCACAGTGGAGACTGGCACCTGTAATTTTACTCATATTTTGCATCAGTGTTATTAAAACACCAAAAAAATGACCAAGTCCACTTGGTTCTGTGTAATCACACGTTCGACCCTCAGGGTGATGTGCTCTCTAGACTGGTTGTCATTCATCCCGAAGGTGACAGTTACTGCAAGCAGCTTCCTGTGTCGTCTGTGTGGTGACTGTGGCTAGAGCCTCCTGTAGGGAGTTTCTGCTGGCGTCTGGAGCTGAAAACCATTGCTGAGATGTTGTTCTCGATGCCTTCAAATAGCTGATTGTTGATCATTTTTCACAGTACAAACAACCCAGCCCTGTGCTTCTTTCTTTCTCTCTCTTTTTATTCCTCCTCCTTTTTCTGTTGTTGTTAATATCTATCCGTTGCTGAAATGAGGACACCTCAGTCTGGAGTGAAGATTTAAAAAAATAAACATTGGTGTCATGTGACGACAATTAACCACCTTGTGGAGCGGTTTCCGCTTCACCCTTACCTCCTCTTCTTAACCTTGGGGCGGTTACATCCTGCCTATGGTTTTCCCAGCAGCTTGCTTTAGCCTGCCTTCACCTTACCAGTTGTGTGAAAACACAGAAAGTACATTTTGCTTGCTGGCACTTTAACCAAGCAGATGACTGGAATTTCGCCTTCGCTTGACTGCTGATTTCCAGCTCTCGGTAGTCACAAATTGTAGTTCTGTATTGATGTAATATCAACTTGCTTTTAAAGAAAGTCCCTGCTCTTTACTTGAATAGACAGGATTACCCACTCAGGTGCCTAGAAACTGGTCATTCGAAACAGAGTCTTGGGAGGCATTGACATGTGTCTTAGACGAGAGTTGGGAAACTGAGGTTTAAGTGGCTCACCCGGGACTGCAGTGAGTCACTGCCATGCTAAAATCGGGGCAGTTCATGGTCAACACAATATACTTGGTTATGGCATCTCGGGAGCTACAAGCAGCACCACTGCCCTGGAGATCAAGGGATGAGGTGGTCATCCATAAGTAGCCAGCTGCTGCTAGACACAAGGGATGCACAAGTATCCCTTCAGTGTACTCAGCAAAACCCAGAGAGTCCGTTTCTATTTCCCCGGGTTATTTTCTAAATTACTTTTAGTGTAAGAAATGACCTTACTATTTAGATCTATTCAAATAACTTACTGTAGCACGAATCTTATGCCTGGGAGTCGGCTTGCTCATCAATGTTAGGAGTCTCTTACTGAACATCTGAAGCCATGAAATGTGTAGGTGTCCTGAAGACAAAAAGAGGCAGTGTGTCATTTCTCTAGTCAGTGTAAGATCTCGAGTGTGACCGGATAGATGAGAATGACCACTGTGTCCCAGAGACAGCTATGTCAGAATCCATGAAGGCTTCGTAACGTACGAGGTCCATTACTAAACACACTTTTCCTTAATGGAGCTTGACCCCTAGTCCTTTGCTTGTTATTTCATTTCAAAAGACAATCTCCAAATCCGGAGACATCATCAAAAGCCTCCAAAGGCAATTGTTAATGGGAAACAGTATTTCCTAGGAACAGAGGCTCTTTTAAAGGTGTAGGGTAAGACTTCTACTGAAGGCGTCAGAAGGTCCTGATGAGGGGAAACTGAAAAGCCCTCCCCACTTCTGTTTTTAGCTCTCAGTGTAGGAGAGTCCCTCGGGGGCAAAGAGAGAGTTGGTGAGAAGCAAGACCTCCCCCTGCATCAGCCCAAAGCCCTCGGAGAAGTCCTGGAACTACCTGTGTCTAATTAATCTCCTCTGCCGTATTCCCTCAGCACTCACACACTCATAATTATATTTATGACTGTAACTGTGTTATATTACAGTTCAGATCCCCTTACAATAAATACCATCATGATGAAAACCTCAATATATTTTTTTTAAAAGATCCCAACTTAAGCCAATAACTTATGCATTTCAGACATTCAGCACAGTGGAGGTCTAGCAATATATAACGATTTCAACGCTCCTTCAATTCTGTTGCAAGGGAATTAGAACACGTAACTCTATATTCAGCCTCATACAAGAGTAAAACGGACCTTTCCCTAGATCACGAGACACTCAAGCAAATGGTCCCTAGCAGTTTCAAAATACCTTGGATGCTTAACACTAAAGCAACTGAATGATTTGTGATAAAATTTAATGAAAACTTTAAGCTAGACCCTCTTACAATAGTGATGCCTACAATGATGGCATCACTAACATTGTTGAGCAGCTATTAGCCTGACTTTCATTCTTTCCAGTTATCTTTTATGGGCATTTGAATGAAGGAAGGGAAAACTGTACCCTAATGTGAAGTAGTCGAGACTCTTGTTCTTTCCCAGAGCTTTTTCCAAAAACCCACTTCCTTATTATCAACCAACAGCAGAAGTGCTGCTCCTGCCAATGTGACCCTGTTTACACTGGTGGTAACTGGCTGCTGCTTTTCTGACTCTGCCTCTGGCTTATCATGCTTCCATACATCCATATTACAGAGATAAAAGTCAGGCATTACACATGGAAAACAATTTTACATGGACACCAACGGTTCACAATGTTTTCCTTTATATATAAACTACGCTACACAGGTGTCTTCTATTTTAGGGATTTTTTTTTGGGGGGGTGAGATAGAATAAAGCCTTCCTTCATCTAAGGAGCTAGAATTGAGGCAACTGCAGGAGTTTTTGGGTAACCTGCTCCAGTTTGTTACATCCCTAAACGCTCACTAACTCAGGACCTACAGTAGCTGACAGATAAGGTCTGATGAGAACTAGAATATTAATTTACAAGTGTTCAGTGTAGTTGAAGTGCATACATTTAAGAAGAGAGTTATAGTGACTTTATAGATATTTAAAACATTTTAAATTTAAAGGCATAAGTAAGAGTTATTTAGTATGGGCTCCATCCTCAGCCTCCCCTAACTCCTGCCAAAAACCCTAGTTCTTGCCAAACATGAGATCTTTGAAATGAGAACAATATGAATATTGACATTTCTTCTGCTTTTTGGTAAGACTATTAATAGGCAATGGACTGAGAAGGTTGAAGCTTTTCCCCTGGAAGGAGACTCTTCGAGTGTGTGCTACACATACTCACCAGGAGAACTAGAGGAGGAAGAGCCTCCACTGCACGGTCATTTCTTTCATTCTTGAAGGCAGCAGAGAAAACATCCAAGAAAGAGGAATATGCTTTTGATCCATATTAACAGCCTTACGTTCATATGCAAACTAAGTGGCCTGAAGAGCTAACCACCCTAATCAAAATTTAGGATTTTTTTGCACTAGCAACTTTTATAAAGGTGAGTTGATATTAAGTAAAAGTGTCATTCCATCATTATTTGCGTGTATTTGGAAAAGGAAGATTCACTGGATCCAGAAAGATAGATAATTGTTAGCGATTGCTCATTTTTAAATGATTGGATTGGAGGGAAGAATTATTTGGTCCAGTGATTACTTCACAACTTTGAGAATATATTAATAATTGCCAATGAATTGTATGCTTTAAAACTGTGAGAAACAATGGCTTTCAAGTGGAGATTCAGACTTTCAAAACTAGACAGATTTATTTTGATTCTATAGAAGTTGGGGGTTAGCCCAGACAAAAGGCAGCAGTGACTAGTGTGCCAACTTGGCATAAAACTATGGATTTTATATTCCTGATCGAATTTCTTTGCTCCTTTTAGCCCTCACAGGCTGAGTTCTTTAGGGAGACAAAATCTTCCTGGTATCTAGTCCTGCCACCTCCCCAAATTCCCTGTCCTGTTGGCTCAGGACACAAAGCCTTATCTACTGATTCTCTCTTTTGCTATGTGGGCTGAGTTGTGTAGCGACTCTTGTAACTTTCAGTTACAAGACAAACTGAGAGTACCAAGGCATGGAGGTGCCAGATGCCAGCCAAGGAGAGTAGGGGCCTAGTACGTCCTGCCTGTCTGTGATTCTCTGGTGAGCAATAAATCCATCTCACGCTAAGAATGGCCTATGATGACTTAGTTCTTACAAAATAAGAATTCTGTGGCATCTGCTGCATCTCAAGAAATGTGACAGAGGAATTCCTAGACTTCCTAACTTGGCTTGTTATTTTGACCCCCAGGCTATGCCTGGTCAGGAAGAGCCACTAGTCCCAGCGGTTGCCTGAGAAGGAAGTTCGGATGATCCCGAGAAGCCTCGAATTCTAAAAATCAATCAATTGACATACCAATAAACAAGGGGATAAACTTGTCTGTGTGAGTTCAACTGAGTGCTGTACTCAGACCTTTGGCATCGGCCTGAAAGCCAAGCTGTTTCCTAGGTTCTAAAGGCAAATAGAATCTTTGAGCCCATGGCATGTGTTCAACCTAGCAGTCGGGCCTCTGAGTAGGGTGAATTGGCTGAGGACTTCAGGAGTCTAGCAAATGACCTTTGACTAAAAAGCCACGTGATTCTGAGTCTCAAACAGAGCCAAGTGGACACCTGACTCCAAGAGACACACTTTCTGGATGGTGCTTTGAGCCAGTGAGCCCTTCCTCCTAATCATCCCCAGAACCAATTGTCAACCTTAGAACCAAACGTTTATTCAGAAAGGCTAATGAATGATACCGTGTAAGGATGAGGAAATATTTGTGTACAAACTACTGTGGCAGAACTGAGAAATCTACTACAGCACCTTTAACCTAGGGTGGCTTTTATTTTGATGTGTTGGGATTGGAGATAGCAGATTTCCTGATAACTAAAGCCATTCACCCAAGGCTTGGCAGGGACCTGCCGTTGTTGACCAGTTCAAGCCTGTACCACCACTAGCCAGTAGGTGGACATGCTTATCTCCACTTTGGAGATGAGGAAACTGAAGTTCGGGGTGAGAGGAAGAGGAGAGAGAGAGAGAGAGAGAGAGAGACAGAGACAGAGACAGAGACAGAGACAGAGACAGAGACAGAACTTACATAAGTATGTACAGCTGGTAAACGGCAGATTGTGAATTCAAAGCTAAGCTGCCAATGGTCATTGCACTACACTCTTCCCACTGGAGAAAACAATTGGTGCTGGGAGGAGCGCTCAGCCTTGCTTCAATAAAAACAACCGCCTACAGCTTGACACTGGTAGACTTAGCAAGTATGAGTTACCATTTCTGTCCTAGTCTCCTTGTACTGTCCACACTTCAGCTGTCCCCCACAGTTCATACCCAATGCCTAGTCTAAAAGAATGGACTAAAACTCCCCCCAAGGTCCCTTAAAAACAGCTATTCTCGTAGCAAGAAATAAAGACCTCTGTAATGTGAGAGTCTCAGGTTCAAACCCCAGCCCTGCAGCTTTGTAAGTTTGTTAGGCCAGGCAGGGTTGCCTCCCTGCTGCAGGGTCGGTAGTGGGAATGGGGTGCCTGGTGCTCAGGACCCACGTCTGTGCGAAGATAAATGATGACGTGCAAGCAAAACGGCCACTTGGTGCACAGTAATTAATGGCACAGCTACCGTTTCTCTGTGTGTGTGTGTGCATGTGCATGCACCTGTGTGTGTGTGTGTGTGTGTGTGTGTGTGTGTGTGTGTGTGTGTGTGTGATATGTAGGTGTAGCTGTGTTTGCTTGTTTGACTGCTTGGTTGGTTTCTGAGGTAGAGTCTTGTTATGTAGTCCAGTCTGGCTTCAGTCTTGCACTGTAACCCAAGCTAGCCTTGAATTTGAGATTCTGCTGCCTCTGCCCCTCCTCCCCCAACTGGTGATGGGATTGCAGGCATGGACCACTGGACGTGGCTTGTTATTTTCAACAGTTTTATATACAAACTAAAATTTGACATGCATTTCTATCAAAAATTGTTTTTGTGCGCCCCAATCCCTTTCTGCTACTTAATTTAAAAGAACCAAATTAACAATCATGCACTCTTTAGTCTTTAAATTTTAGATAGGATTTTGAAATATTGTATATTACATACAAAATCAGATCAAAATTAGTTTGGGGCACTTAACAATATTATTGTAGTTGAGTATTTTCCTAGAAGCTAAATATTTTATAATAATTTATTCAAAGAAGTTATCATCTAGTCTGTTCCTTCAGATTCATATGCCTGACAAGAAAGAAAGCCATCGGAAACGTCAGATAAATAATAAATGGGGCTGCGGCTTCAGAAGGTACTCGACTAATACTGTCTTCAAAGTTTTCAAGAATGAAAGGAAGTGCTTTGGAATAAAACCAACGACTCCAGGAGGTGAGGCGCTTGCATTGCTGAGGTTCTGCCTCTTACCACCCAGACCTTTTGCTGTAAGAGGCTTTCCAGGACCTCCAGAGCACAGCGGAGTTCAGTTATTGGGGGCTGTCAACACTTTGTATACAACCCAAACCTAGCAATTACCAAAGGATGTTTTGTGTGGTTTGGGTTTGAATTGCATCCAATGAAATTCCTTCTAAAAAATCAAAATCTAAATACACTACTGGCTGACCTCGAACTCTCCTTCACTCACTTCACATGTCTCTGATTCTGCTTGCCTCTTTTCCCAGTCTCATAGCCCAAAGAACTGAGGTAGCCTGGGACAACTGTGCTCCATCTCCTACCCTAGGACTTAAACTTGACCTTTTCTCTCAGGAATACCGCCATTGCTCTCTAAGGCATCTGGCTGATGCTGTGATGGCCTTGTCTTTTGAGAGCTTTACTAGATCTTCCTGTCTGCACACATGTGGGCTGAATCCTCAAAGTGTTCTCATAACAATCAACACCAGTATCACACCAAGGCTCCGAGCCAAAGGCTTGCTTTCTAAATCTTCCCCCACTGTACCGCAAGTTCACTAAAGATAGGAACTTTCTAGTTTTGAACCCATTGGCACAGGAGACCACTTCCTGAATATAACACCAGTAGTGCAGACACTGAGAGCAACAATTAATAAATGGGACCTCCTGAAACTGAAAAGCTTCTGTAAGGCAAAGAACATAGCAAATAAGACAAAACAGCAGCCTACAGAGTGGGAAAAGTTCCTTAACAACCCCGCATCTGACAGAAAGCTTTCTCCAAAATATGTAATGAACTCAAGAAGCTAAACACCAAAATACCAAATAATTCAATTAAAAAATGGGATACAGATCTAAACAGGAAATCTTAACAGAAGAATCTCAAATGGCTGAAAGACAATTAAAGAATTGCTCAACTTCCTTAGTCATCAAGGAAATGCAAATCAACATGACTCTGAGATACCATCTTACACCTGTCAGAATGGTGAAGGTCAAAAATAGTGATGACAACTTATGCTGGAGCGGATGTGGAGTAAGGGGGAAGCTCCTCCATTGTTGGTGGGAGTGCAAACTTGTATGCTCACTTTGGAAATCAGTATGGTGGTTTCTCAGAAGACTGAGAATCAATCTACCTCAAGACTCACATCTTTACCAATTTTAAGCATATACCCAAAGGATATGCAAGCATATCACAAGAACCCTTGCTTAACTATGCTCATAGCAGCATTATTTGTAATAGCCAGAACCTGGAAACAACCTAGATGTCCCTCAACTTAAGAATGGATAAAGAAAATGTGGCACATTTACACAATGGAGTACTACTCAGCTGAAAAAACAAATGGTTGGAACCAGAAAATAAAATCATTCTAAGTGAGGTAACCCAGACCCAGAAAGACAAACATGGAATGCACTCACTCATAGGTGGTTATTAAGAGTAAAGAATAGGCAAACCAACCTACAGTCCACAGCCCAGAAGGGCCAGATAACAAGAAGGGCTCAAAGAGGGATGCATGGATTTCCCTGGGAAGGGGAAGTAGAAAAGATCTCCTGGAGGTGGGTGTTTGGGGGGGGGGGAATGAAGGATGGGAACTGGAGGGAGAGGGTTGGACAGACTGGGTGTGGGAGGTGGGTTGGAGGCTGGATGGAGGGCGAGATTAACAAGAGACATCATGATGGGGGGTATTTTGGGGTTAGGGAAAAGCCTAATGCCAGGGAAACCTATAAGGATGACCCCAACTAAGACTCTTAGAAATGGTGGAGAGGGTGCTTGATTTGGCCTTCTACTGTAGGCAGATTGGTGACTTCCCTAATTGCCATCAGAGATACTCTATCCATAACTGATGGAAGCAGAGGCAGAGATCCACAGACAAGCACTGTGTTGAACTCTGAGAGTCTTGCAGAAGAAAGAGAGGAGGAGTTATACCAGCCCTGGCAGGTCATTATGGGAGGAACCCGTAGAGACAGCTGACCTGAGCTCGCTGGAGCTCATGGATGTTGAACCAACAGTCAGGGAGTCTTCAGGGGACCGACTAGGTACGGCTCACTGCATATGTGTGGCAATCGTGAAGCATTTAGTCCCAGCAGAGGCAGGAGAATCTCTGAGTTTGAGGCCAGCCTGGTCTACAGAGTGAGTTCCAGGACAGCCAGGGCTGTTACACAAAGAGACCCTGTATCAGAAAAACAAAGCAAAACAGAAACCTCTGGATAATTATTTGAGAAACAGATGAATTTGAACCTATACTTAAATTCAACAGAAGCACACTATTAGCTTTCAAATAAGGAGGCTACACATACAGAAAAGATCCGATGTTCTTGCAGATGGTGTGAGAAACCCTGTAGGAAGCCGCTTGCTTTGCTATAAACAGACTCCAGTAAGGTGAACTTCTAGCTGACATCATGCCTAGTGCAGAATACTCTGCCCAGCAAAGCTGCAGGTACAAGCCTGGGTGAGAGTTCAAAGGAAAGGCTCCATCCACCAAAGGCCCAGGTAGAAAGGGACTTGGGGAAAACACAATGGTGGCTTTAAGTTTTCTAGGTGGTATATTATGGAAACCTCTTCCTTCCACCCATCCTATTAGATCTAATTTGACAACTAATGTTTTGTATAAAAGTTTTATAATTTGCTAAACGCTAAGAGGACAGCAAGTGCTCAGCATACGTTCTCTGAAGTACAAGTCTTCCTTTACCTCTCTATGGATTCCCACACAAGTTCAATTCCCAAAAGCCTACAATGCAAAAGATATGAGAAGCATTCAACCAATTAAGAAATCCGTAACTGTTAGATCAGATCCTGTAGATGGAAAATGTATGTGAGCAAAAAAAAATGGTGGTGTGCTTGTTGTTCTTGACTCTCTCTTTCTCTTTCTCTTTCTGATAAGGATTTTATGTAAAACCTTCATGTGAATAGCAAGTCTGGGAATGCTGAAGACGTCTCACGAAATGGATATTCAAAAATCACTACTGAGAGGTGGAAGGAGGATTGAATCTTGAAAGCTAAGCATTGCACTGTAAGGGAGAAGAGGAAGTGAGACTTGCGACACCATGACATGAACACAACAACATGCAGGGACTGGGGTGGAGAGGTCCTGTTACATAGAGGGTTCATGAGAGTGTATCACAGATGGGTGCAGTGTGAGGCTTTCCTCAACCCCCTGCCCCAAGATTTGAGCCCAAGTTAACCTTATTGACTGATGCTTTTTCTTGAGCTGATTCCATCTCACCCCATCGCTGTTGTGAGTGTCTTGAGCACAGAGAAAGAGAAAGCTTTGGGAAGCGCCGTGTACTGATGTTGACTCCATGGTTCCTATTTCCTTCTCAGATGGCAGAGAATTACCATCGCAGTTCCACACTTGTCAGCGTATCCTTTACATGTGACTTAAAGGAGCTCTGACCACCCACACTCAAACCTGGCCATGGGGGCTGTTTTCTGGGCCACCTTCTCCTTCTTTCTGTATAGTCTGTCCACCACAGCTCAGGGTCAGCCAGTAGAGCTCTGAGGTTGGTACCTCTATAGGTATATGAGACATGCAGACCAGGGACCCTCGCTTCTGAAGGGGAGAATGGAGCTAAATACAGTTAATAATTTTACCATACTGTGCTCAACATATTCTCAAGAAATGAGAGAGTAATGATATTCATACCTATGACCTTGGTATGATGCAAAACATTTCAATGCGTTCATCTCAGGCTCACATCTTTCTTATATCTATGAAAAAACAGTGGACACATACTAAAACCATGTACCGTCCAGACCATTGATTGATTCTGTAGCCCCCCGGACATAAAGATTATTTGACAGTCTTATATGAAGAAGGATCTTGTTCTGAATGGATCTAAATTACCCTCTTGGATTTAGAAATATCCTGGAGGTCTTGGTACAAGTGAAACATAGGGGGTATGTCTTATCAAGGCCTTCCAGATTGATACGCATTGGTTCTGTTTCTCAAATTCTAAACATCCTGATGTTATCGTGTGAGCAAGGACTGGGCGGTCTAGCCAATCTTCTCTGACTGGCTCTGCTATTGAAACTACCTATGAGAAACAAACCAGTGTTCCAATAATATTGTTTAGCAAAGAAGTGAGGTATAGATTCGGAGCACATCTAGGCGTATCACAAATCTACAGTTCAAGTAGAGAATGGATTATAGCAGGGCTAAAGGGCCCACAAATGAAGAAATAGTATTAATCCACAGCTCAATATTAGAACCAGGTGGCCATTTGTTCATGAGAAAACTAAAACAACATAGTTTTGCAATTTGTTACCACTTTGGGCACATGGCATTTAGTATAATTTTCATTCATAAGGAAAGGGAATGGCATCATGCATCCAGAATAAAAATAAAATGTGACTCACTAAAATAGTAGTTTAATGAAAGGTTATTTGTTTGTATTTTAAAAGCCCATTGTAACATTACCTAGAATAAATATTGCTATTAACCTTCAACTGTGATTTTCAATAATGAGAAGAGGCATAATATCAAAGAAAATTTTCTAGCACAAATGAGAATAATTAGAGATACCAAATAAAAGGTAAAACTATTTCTTTGAAGCTGGCTGAAGAAAGACAAAAATTAGGACTGTACCCAAAATAGTGTAGGAACTCATTTTATTAAAAGTAAAAGGAAATAAGGGAGCAACCACCCAAAGTTGCATGCCAGTGATTTAATTGGAAAGGCATGTATATGTGAAATTAATTCTAATTAATGGAAAATTCAAATTGCATTTATAAACACTAGCAAAACACTATCATTCCATAGCATTTTACTTGCCCAGTACCTAGTCTATAAGACATTTTATAAAAGATGAAAATTCATTAATTTTGTTAATTCTCCACATTATAGATGAACAAGCAATGGCAAGTTTCCAAAGAAGGAAAATAAATTATTTTTTTTTAGGTTCTTTTTTCATGTTATTCCTCTGAGGGAAAACATTAACAGTAAGCACCATGGTTATGGGTACAAAATACAAAAGTGACGATCCCGATGAGACATGGAGTCAAGAGGATAGTCATCCTTCAGCACAGACTTCAAGCCCTTCTCTCTGCCTTTCCAAACAGACACGAACCCCAGGTTCTGCCCTATCCAGAGGAGATTTTGATACAAAAGCAGCATTTGCATCCTGATGTCATCTTCAGCTTTCGGTCTGGCTAGGGTTCTGCTCTCCAAGGCAGGATCGCACGCAGCTCAGACCGACCATAACCCCCCTCTTTGCTTTCACCTTCAAGTGTTGGATTCCAGGCCCTGGCTGTTCCACACGACTGTACTTAGTGTCTTTGTGACAGGTGAAGTTCATGCCACTGTTGGCAATGCCGGACACAACATGGCCTGCAAAAATAGAGACTTTTTTATGCAGGCCTGTACTAGAGTTATAGAGCTGGGCTTACCCCCAACTTCGTTAAACCCGCGCTGATATCACAAATTAGGAAAACCCTGCCCAGCAGGGAAGGACCCAGGAGCTCTGAGCAGCTAGCTAGAAATACACCTGCCACAATGAGCAACATAGCCACTCCCTCCCCAACACACACACACACCCAGAAAGAGGGGGGAGGGAGTCAAATGAGAGAGAACACAAAACAATTAAAAACAATGTCTTTTGTCAATTCATGCTGAGGTATCCCTGTGTTGGGCAAGCAGAGCCCAGGATTAAAGAAGAGAAGCAGAAGACATGAAGAAAAAGGAGGGACCTGAAAGAGGGAGGGAGGTGCTGCTGCTCCCCTCACTGTAGGCTGCAGATTTCCTCCAGAAGTATCTGGAGCATCTTGTCAGTTGACTTCCAGCAGATAAATTCATTGTAGAATAGTTGTGAAGGGGAGGTGGCCATTTTCCTCTTCACCTCCTTAGGGCATGCAGTAACAGCATCTGGTGTTGGGGAACTAAGCAGGGGCTCACAAAGTATCACTGCCTGGACAGTTAAGGGAAGCATCATTGTAGCCCCTGAAGAGTCTACGGGAAGAGCTTTGCCAGTATCTACCAAGAGTGAGTCAGTCACAAGGCCAACAAGATGTCGTAATGTGTAAAAGGGGGCAAGGCATTTGCCTCAAGGTATGATTATGACGTTGGGGAGCTGTTGTTCTAGTGAAGGGAGCAGGAGAAAAGACAAGTGAACTATTAACTCTTGTGGTTGGCGCCATGAATGAAAGCAAGGGTCAACGATGAAGAAGACCTGTTTTCTGGGATGCAATTCAGGAAAACCTTGCGAATCTGATGGTTAAAGTGAGCCCCAAGCTCACAGAAGCTGCATACGCGAAGGAGATAGAGATAGAGAGAGAGAGAGAGAGAGAGAGAGAGAGAGAGAGAGAGAGAGAGAGAGAGAGAGAGAGAACGCACTTTCTAGCAAGGGAAATCGCTTCTGCAAAGACTGAAGAGAACCCTTGTTTAAGACCCGGGCCACTAGAGTTCAGAGACAGGAAGTAACAGACTGAGACTGGGCTGTCAAGGGCTGGCGCATCCCAGGTGAGGAATGATGGGAATCCAATGAGGGAGCAGGAGAGAAAGACCAAAAGAGAGTAACTGGAAGGAGGAAGGAAATTTCAAGCCCTTTGTTGCCCATCTGCCCTAGGGGGTCTACCAGGGTCTAGACAAACTCTGAGAAGGGTGTCTGTGTTGAAGGGAGAACCTTCTGATTTGGCCAAATGATACTTGCGAAATCAGGTTTCTGGGCGAGCAACATTCCTCAGAAGAAAGACTCACTAAGTCTCATGGAAAGAGGAATTTTGCTTCTAGTTTCCTTTCACTGTTAGAAGACTACCCCAAAATCACTGGTAGAAGACTTCCCGGTAAAATTCCCGGGAAGAAATGAACAGCGGGAAGAAATAAAGCGCAGGCAGAACCCGGGAGGGGAAGTGAGGCACGAGCTGCTGTCTCTCTGCACACCGCTCAGCGCCGGCTCTCCATCCTCAGTCCCACGGAGGCGGAACTAAGTGGGGGCCGGGGATCACCAGCACACAAGGGACAACTTTTACCGCCTGTCCTCCTCTATCTTGGTTCCTTCAACTACACAAAGACACCTCCACAGGCAGTCCCGCTTACGGCACAAACATTGTGGGCTAGAGCCCAGGTCCACCATGACATTAAGAGCTTAACTAGCTTAGGTGAGTCACACTGTAACCAGCCCCTCTAGAGCTCCACGGTTTCCCTCGCGTGGTGAACATGGGTAGCCATGAATTTGACTCACAGAATCTATAGACATGTTGAAAAAGTGATAGAACAGAAAGCAAGGCAGTTCTTGTGTGTGGAGCAGCCCCAGCACTGCACCTGCGAGTGGCGTCAGTCAAGAATCAAGGTGCGTAAAGGAACGTGTGCCCACCCTGTACATTCACAGATGTTAGGTCAAACTTGTTTCTTGTTGTGAATAGTAATCTTAGAAATTTGAAGAATGTTTACAATTTAGTTCCTTGCTTCTAGTTCTACTTAAAAGGGGGGGGGGAGGGAGAACAAAATTTTATATTCAACATTGCTCAGCGTCTTTTAGATTCAAATGGTCTATTTTGGGAATATTTACTTCTGCTCTCTTCTTCCCCTGTTACTTCCTTCTCCCTCCTGTAGTGATATTGTCCTGTCCTTGCCTGTTCTCAATGTGGGTCAAAATACTGTTACAGCTTCAAGGAGACAAACCAACCAATAGTCAGCCCTGAGCTTACCCAGGGGAGGGACGACCTTAGGAAAAGCTATCTAAACAACATTCCACACTACAAAGACAGTCTATCTGGCTCAGCTTTACTTTTTAAAGTTATTATTATTATTATTATTATTATTATTTTAAGTTTTATGTTCAATGGTGTTTTGTCTGCATGTATGTCCGTCCATGTGAGGGTAGCAGATTCCCAGAAGCTGGAGTTACAGGCAGTTGTGAGTTGTTGTGCAGGTGTAGGGTGTTGAACCTGGATCTTTTGGGAAAGCAACCATTGCTCTACCTCTGAGCCATCTCTCAGGCCCTTGCTCAGCTCTTCTTATCTATTAAGTGTGGCAAAGATGAGATAAGCTTAGTAGTTACAGAAGGAGCGTGCGGCCTTCCCCTCTTCCGGCTTTTCTACTGCTCAGGAAGAATTTCTCCAAGCCAGCCTTTGCTCCCTGGGAACTTGGGAGATGGATGTGTACAGAACACAGAGACAGCGAAATGAAAACAAATCAATACATCAATGGAGTGGAAGGTATTTATATCATACTCAGTCAAGTGCGTTTTATGGCCCACGGCCAAAGGTCTAAGATACCTCAACTGATGGATGCCCTGGGAAATGAGGTCCAACATATTCACAGAGAATTTGGGGGAGGAGGGAGTCCTGTGCCTAATTACAACTCCATGGCCGTCTGCATGCAAGGACCCTGCGCAAATATGAGAGCAGCAAGGTGTATGCTTTAGGCCCCAGCTGCCTGCTTGCTCCCTAGTTCCAAGGTCCTCTAAGCACGCTCTGTCTTCACTTTCCTTTGGCCCCAACGACATACTGATGGCATATAGATTAACTGTACATAATACACTGATATATATACATATATCCATATACACAATTAGTCTGTGTGCCGTATATATGCACAGACACATACACATATATGCATATATGTATGTATTTAGTACGTATGTATAAAATTTTCCCCGAAGAAGGAAGCAGAGGAAAGTTAATTTATCCTCCTCCGTGTGGTACAGTAGGTAAGATCAGGGTAGAAATGCTGGAGGCTTATGGTCTGGTTTTCCTACAGGACATGTCCTCCTTAGCTGAGGACTCTGCTGGCAGGGGGGCGGCTGTTAAGGGATGGACTCACATAGTTTCGGAGGTCAGCAAGTCCCAAGTCAGGTGAATTAACAAGTTGGAGATCCAGAAAGTGAAGTCATCGCCGTGCTCAGAGTTCTTCAGCAGATCTCTGTCTTGAGTTGGGGAAGCGTGACTGATTAGAAGCCTACCCACCATGCCCAGAGGCATGGGTTTCACTCAAAGGTCACCATTTAAATGTACTTCTCATAAAAAAAAAAAAAGCCACCCAGGAACAACCTGAATAGTGTTGGAACAAATATCTGGATGTTATGGCCCAATCTGACACATAAAATTAGCTATGGTAATTGAAAAAAAAATGTCGTATGCAGGCATAATTTACACACATTAACCAAATTTTCCAATTTGGGTGCTCTTTGAAAATTCTCAGGCTCAAATTTTGTGTTCTAGCGTGCTGTAAATTATGTAAGATTTTAAAATTGTCTGTGATGTAATTCCTTTTTTGATGACCATACAGTTGTGCTCAAGTATTTTGGTTTTAGACCCTTAAAAAATCTGGATGCAAGAAGTTTGGTTTGTGAGGGCTTCATCACTAGACTCTCTGCTCTGGAGAAATGAAGAATGAGGCATTACTGTCAAATTACCTGGGCATTTCTGTCAACATAACAATGCAAATAAATATGTTAACGTAAGTACTGTTTATGTGAAATAATTGTCTTCTAAAAGAGCTGGTGAGAATGTATGTTTTTGCTAAAGATCATTCAGTTCTACCTCCTTCGGCACTGATGGGTCATACTATCCTGTGGTGAAGAGCTGGGGGTGTGGCTCAGTGGTGGAGTGCTTGCCTAGACACACAAGGCTCTGGGATTAAGCCACTCCCCTGCAGAGAAAGCCCCTGAAGGATGACCAGCATAGTGCCTACGGCATTGGGAAAGGGAAGATTCTCGTGCACACAGAAATGGCTCCTTCTAGCTGCAGATCCTCTTTCCCACTCCCTACTCTGCCAGGAACCTTCTCTGCAACCACTGCAAGCCACAGAACCACTACCGCTTCCTCACCTAACCAAGGAAAGGAATTATCACTGCGAAGCACATATAAAGTCTTCGGCACAGGGCACAGACTGCTTACCTGAGTCTTCACAGTGAGCCGTTGTCATGTGTGGCTTATTGGACAAAGTATGTTGGGGAAATACATTGTTAGAAATTTTGTCATTGAGTCAACTTTATAAACTAATACAACCGATAGCTACAGTGTTGTAACCCAGTGTCGTTCTATGGACCCTGCATGTGTTCCCTCACTGATCAAAACATTGCTACCCAGGTGTGTGACTGTGTTTAGCCAGGCAATAATCAGTTAAAGTTCACATGGGTGTAGCTTCCATTGTATACTCGGCCCTGGAGCCTTGAACTAATACTCAGCAGTTCAATCTACTACCCATGTAAACTTAAACACATTCTGATTGTTTCTTTCCCACGATTGGCATGATATACAAACATAAACAAATACCCACGTCTCACATAAACCCTTCTACTGAATTTGTAGACTTAATGTATTCTGGGAAACATACTCAGCAAAGCATATTTGGCACGGCCTCATCTCGTTCTGTTTCCATCTCTCATAGTCCCTCACTTTAATATGAGGGTGGGAGAGAAGGAAAGAGCCCTGCCTGGAAAGATGGGAAGAGGGAGGAGATGAGCCACCAGAAGGGGAGGAACCAAAAGTCTAAGTTTGAAGATGAGTGAGTGGAAGTGATATAGGATGCACTGACCGTGGAAGAGGTGTGGCTAGGCACGACCATGTGAGGGAGATCAGTGGTTGGGTTAGGATTGACTTCCCGACCCAGGAAATCCCTGAAATGCAGCCTGTGGCAGTTTCCAGGGTATGAATACATGCGCCATGGCTGCTTTTATTTCCAGTATTTAAACAGTAAGGAAGAAAGGCACACACTTGGCTTTCAGGAGCCAATGTCAGTGTGTGCTTGCCTATTTAAAGAGCAAGGAAAGAACTGAGGCTGACAGTGCCTAAAGAACTTGCCTGAGAATACAAGCTTTTGAAAGAAGAGCCTTCACAATTGCTTATGAGGATTAAATGAAATAGTCGCATAGAAAGGAAACGCCTGGTGTAAAGCAAGCACTCAATAAATGCTGGCTTTATTCTCCTTGCTGTTGTTGCCTTTCCACACTATACCTAAGATGCCTTTCAACTCAAATGTTGGGCCAGAAGATCTTCCACTATGAATGGCTTTATTTGGAAGCACGCATAGTGAGGTTTCAATATATTTCATCTGCTTCTAAAACCATGATTTGATGTCATTCTAGAGTTGGGGAGCTTATGTCCTTCTGGCTGTATGTCTTAACTCATCTAATTATTCCTGCTGGACTTTCTTAATGAAACAGGCTTTTAGAAAAAAAATAATCATTTGAAGAGATGAATGATGTATTTGACTAGCAATTCAACTTCTAGGAATCCATCCCACACAGTATGCTGTTTAATTAGAGAATGCCAGTGCCAGTGAAAGGAGCTGAAAATGCCCCAAATCTGCTAGTTGAGAAATGGGCACATAACTACTGTGCACCCATGCATCAGTGCTGTGCAGAGATTTGAAAGACAAGGTGTGTCCTGTGTGTGTTGACAGAAAGCATCTTAAAGATACCTTCATGAACAGGTAAATTTCACCTTAAATTTAGTATGAACTCAATCACATGAAATTATAGAACATCTGTACAGAAATAAGAAAGGGGTACAGACACTTGTGCATCAAATAGGAAATGATGCTTATTTAGGAGCAAAAGATGAGATGGTGATGAAGATGAAAGCCTTTTTTGTTACTTTCTATATTTCTGTATTAATTTATCTATACTAAGCCTGTAATGAATTTCTCATATAATTTAAAATAAACCATTTTGAAAGACAAGGATATGACTAACTATATAGCTAGGTATGCTTAAAGTATTTGATTCATGGTTTTCAATAGCTCTTCAGAGGGGGTTGCTGAGAAGTGGGGAATGGGTTGAGAGCAAATTCTATCGACATAGTGTCTCTTCTGTCAGAATTTTTTGCAGTTCCCTTTTCAAAAAAATAAATATTTTTTTCTCTAGTGGCTAAACTCAAAGTATTGAGCATGAAGCATTCTATGTTCTCAGCTAATTGGAAAGGTCAAAAGCTTTTTTAATAAACTTTACTAAAATGAACCTTGACTCCCATATAAAAGCCAAGACCCAGGTCTTACTTTGTCAATACTTTTGAGCCACTTAGCTCAGTTGGGGAAACCTAGGGTCAGCACAAAGCAGAGTTCACATTTTTAACCTCTTATTTTCTGGATGAGTGTGTGTCTGTGTAGTATAAGAGCATGTGTGTGCAAGTGTGTGTGGTATGTGTGTGAGTGAGTGGAGTGTGTGTGTGTGTAATATGAGTGTGTGTAGTGTAAGTATGCGTGTGAGGTGTGAATGTATGTGTGTACAGGAAGAAGAGGTAGATACCGCTAAGACATTTTCCTCATTCTTTTCTGGGTAAAAGTTACTGATATCTTGGCATAGAACAACTTAGTTACATCAGTCTTCATTTGTCATGACTGGAATTCAAAGGGTAGAACAATTTCTTATGGAGAAACGGGATATTTTGTTGTTTTGTGGGATACCACACTTGGGTTGAGGAAAGATAGGGTGTAGAACAAAGGCAGGCTTGGGTTAAAATTTGGCCTTTGGCACTGCCTTTTGCTTCCTGGCAATAATGTCTTAGCTTCTCCCACAACAATTCTCCTCGACAATAAAATAGGGATCGTATAAATTGTAGAATTCTGGTAAAGATGCATATGCACTAACTTGGCATAGTGGCCAGCACAGTGACTGTGGAATCCACAGTCGTTAGGATTTGGAGAAGAAAAGACTTGTGATAAAAAGTCTTGAAAGAAAGTCTCTGGGGCTGGAGAGATGGCTCAGAGGTTAAGAGCACTGACTACTCTTCCAGAGGTCCTGAGTTCAATTCCCAGCAACCACATGGTGGATCACAACCATCTATAATAAGATCTGATGCCCTCTTCTGGTCTGTAGGCACACATGCAGACAGAACACTGTATACATAATAAAATAAAAAAAAAGAAAGTCTCTGGATTGAGACACATAAGCGTCAATGGGCAAATAACCTTACTTTAAACACCTATAGCTTAGAATACTCAGCTGTCAGAAAACAGAGCCAGCCACTTCCTGAAACTGGGGTTCTTAGTGACATGCACGTCAGGACTTGGGAGAACCAGGGAGGAGTGTGGAAAGTCCCCAAAGAGAAACACTATCCTGTGATGACACATACCTGTTCTCAAACGTCTTCCTGTGGGCAAGAGTGCATTCCACATGAGAGATGGCTTCTCATCATTCCCTCCTAACTCAGCAAACAAGCCCAGTAGACAGCCTAAGAAAGTCAGTCCTCGATGCATCTTCCCAAAGCAAGAACGTGGCATGTCAATGTCTACTGCGCCTCTCCCCAAAACAGCAAAGATGCTACCGATAATGAATTAGTGCTAAAGCCCATCCTCGTCCTCGAGGAAAAAGCTCTCCATTCAAACAGAAGGCATTTACACCGAGAAGAATGAGCATGCAGGAGGGGCAGAGCCGACAGGCAGCAGGGAGAGAGATTAGTTTCTGTCGTCAGTCATCACTGACACCGGGCATTTCTGAGATTGTTGTGATGGCCAAGGAAAAACCCTTAGAGGAGGAGATGAATCTTTTGGTAAACTGTGAGACTGCTTAATCTGGAAGACAGGCTGGAGTGATGGGAGGGAAGAAAGACTCAGGGAAGGTTTAAGGAGTGACTGAGGCAAAGTGAGACGGAAGAGAGAAAAATGTGCAATAGTTGAGCAGGGACCAGACATTGGTCAGTGTGTGTGCTAGTGATGGTGGTGACCGTGATTATAAAGACAGTAAAGATTAGAAAATGTTGCTGCTTCTCCAGTTTATAGATTAAGTTTGCAGCCATTCTTTCATTTGATACTTCCTGCAATGCCTGAGGGTACATGGAGGTGGTAAACAAACCATCAACATTCCCAAACTGAAGTCCCTGCAGAAGCATCAGTTTGAGGACGTAGAGTGTCAAATAGTTTTCCTAAATTACTTTACATTCATCAAAACCTTATATGTATTCGTAAGTATGGGGCAAATTAAGGTTTGTTATCAAAAAATTAACTATATTGTTTCTCTAGAACTGTGAATTACTCATTGCCAAAAGGACATCTCTGATTGCCCTAGTGAAAATCCAGCCCATTCACCAAGGGCTACCCAGTTTTAGTAAACTTTCTCTATTTCCCAGACACTTTCTCCCTTTATTAAACATTATTATGGAATCTTTCAAAAATTTCAAATTAAAATAGTTTCTCTAAAGGCAGAGACCAAAGATTAAAATAAAAATATCATGGACAAACCTAAGCAAAGGTACAATGGAGCTGGGAAATATTACATTTAGCTTTACACTAATTCTCAGAAGGAATTTAACACAATTTCTTCCATTCTACCTCAAAAATTAATTTCTGTATATTGTCCTTGAGATATGGATTTGGAATGAAAAGGAGAAAACTATTGAAAGAGTGAAGATTTTATGTGAATTAATCAACCAAAAGTTCAGACACTGGGGACCGAAGATGAAACTTCAGAGCTGAGAAAGCCAAGGACAGTCCTTTTCCTTATGAGATGATGTAGTGATGTATGTCCCATTTGCAGCATTCAAGTGAGGAGGAGATTCTTGCGAAACCCCATAGGAAGCTCTAAAGGGATTGTTTAAACAGTTTATGGGATAGTCAAGGACAGGTCAACATTGGAGCAACATGGCCTTGCTCTACCTGATAACTGTATTCTAGACACAGAGATAACCTCATCCTTCTCCCTGCTCATGTTAAACCCCGTGGGAGATGAGAATTTTCAGTCTTAAAGTCAGGGAAAGTTGTTGTGGACCTTGGAGTTTCAGCAGTCAGGAAGAATTCCTGAAGGTCTGGTCCTCACTGGGTCATTCTAGGACCAAAGGGAATGACCATGACCAGGACTCACCTTTTGCTCACTGGCCACAGCCTGTTGAATAGTCATTGCTTAGCAGATCGGAGTCCAGGAGGGAAGATGCACATTTAGCTTCACCTGTCATGTTCCTCATTGGGGGCCTTATCTTAAGTGTGTGATTGGGCCAGCCTGTGGGTGGGCCTGGGCGTCGTAGTGTGGCAAATAACACCTACTTTGTGAAGTCACCTGTTCTCTATATCTGTAGCGCTGGAGCCTTCACGTGAACAAAGGCAACTATAGGAACCGCCAGCTGTTCAGGTTGGGTCCTATTCATACAGAGTGAAGCCACAATTTATGTCATACAAAAACCAAGTCAGAAGGCTTGACATAAAGAGGACACCAGAGCAACTTATCCAGGCAAAACTTTCAAGCCTTGAAAGACAGGGTGATATTTTCCTCTCTACAGTCCTGGAAGACTTGCCGTACGGTTTGATCTGTGGTTCATATTCTTTATGTGGGTTCTGTCAAGGATTATTGGACACGTCCTGTGTGGTTAACCAGGTTTGGAGGAGGGGAGTGTGAGGTGCAGTCTTTGCCAAAGAATTGGAAAAGCTGAACTTCCAGGAGACAGGAAAGAGTACACACAAAGTACAGCATTGTACCGGGAAACTGTGCCTAGACTTGACAGGCAGGCATCAGAAATGGGAACCTTAGGAAGCAGAGGGTTTCCCTGGGTGTAGGGGATTTTAAATAGCTCATTCCTTCATTCTGTCTACAGGTGAAAATGCCAACACAAACCTGACTAGAAACCTCGGGACCTGAGGAGAAGTACCAAAGAGAGCCTTGACTTACTTTTGTGTTCAGTTGGAACCGAAGAAGTTGGCAAGCCCATAACATCAACAGGCACAGACCACAACAACTCAGGAAGGGTCTGCTCTTTCCAGCAAAGAAAAAGTGTTGGCAAGGACTGATATACTAGCCTAATACCAAAGGAAAAAATGTAGCTCTACCCAAAACCACCAGGAAGGGCTAAACTGAGTACTGTCCATCTGTCAGAGCTGTCCCAACGCACCTGATGCTCCCGCCAGATGCCGCTATCAGAAAAGGCAAAGTGGGGAACCTGTTCTTTCATCTCCACTGACTGGTAACACACCTGGGATGTCCTCTGTTCCTTCTCAAGATGTAACCTTGTACACACTGGAAAAGAAAGATGGAGTCTCTCTATTTCTTACCACTGAGTATGAGTTTAGAACTATCTCAAAATAAAAGATCTTTTTTGGTTGTTTTGGTTTGGTTTGGTTTTTCCAGAAGAGGTTCCTCTATGTAGCCTTGGCTATACTGAAACTCACTCTGTAGAACAGACTGGCCTTGAACTCATAGAGATCCACCTACCTCTGCCTCCCAAGTACTGAGAATAAAGGCGTGAGCCACCACTGAATAGTCCCTCCCCCCCCCCGCCACACACACACACTTTTTTTTAAGGTCATTTTTTTTTAATGTGAAAGAATTGAGTTTTTCGACAACTGAGGTGCTGTAGTGATTAGAACAGGAATGACCACAGGCTCATATATTTAAATGGTTAGTCATTAAGAAGTGGTGCTACTTGACAGGGATTGGGACGGACGTGTGGCCTTGTCGGAGTAGGAGAGTAGGTGCGGCCTTGTTGGAGGAAGGGTGACACCGGGGTTTCAATGCTCAAGCCAAGCCTAGTGTCTCCAGTCCTCTCTGATGCTCACAAATACAGATACAGAACTCTCAGTTCCTCCAGCGCCATGTCTGCTCATGTCTGCTCACAATTATCAGTAACTAACCATTAGGAATGTATTCTTGCAGTTTGGGAAGTTGAAGGAATGAAATCAGGCTGTCCAGCTGGTTCTCAGGGATGCTGCTTTCCTTGGCTCCCGGCTGCATTCCTCCAACCTTGTCATTTCTTTCTGCCACCCCTCTCCCCTGCATCCATATTTATGAATTCTTCTTCTTTGTCCCACATAGATGTTTAATTGCATTTAGCACTCACTTACCTGAAGTACCTGAAGTAATCGCCCCTCCTCATGTTCCTTGACTTACACATTGACAAAGAATCTCTTTCCAAATGAGGAGTCCTTTCCATGTAAGTCCAGATATCTCCAGGGGGCTTACCGATCGATAGTGTACTGGCAAGTCCATCATATACATTGTCATGATTCATTTAATAAGTCTACAGTCACAACACATTTAAGGGGAAGGACATGAAGATAAGTATTTACACATTAACAAATGGTTTTGAAGTATATACTCTTGCCAGCTTCCTTTCTAGAAACTGGAGGTAGAACAGAAACAAGGCAGACACAAGCCCCCTGTTGGATAGAGTTTACATTCCAGTGGAAAAGGGGACACAGACAAGTGGGTGAGGAAATATATGTGTGACATGGAGGAAAAGGCAGGCAGGGGAATGGAGAGCAGTAGGGGGTTAGTTGGCTGTGGCAATAATAATCGAAAGAGAAGATTTCACTGGTGCAGTGACACATGAGCAAGGACCTGATGGGGATGAAGACAGAGATGTGTGCATTTCTCTACACCAGTTGGTACCCAACACAGAGTAAGAGGATGAGTAAGGACTGAAACGCATCTCTGGGAACCTTTCTGTGCTTACTTCCAGGTAAGCATGACACAAGACTTAATGTGTGAATGTTCTACCCTATTCCTCCCAACCCCAGTTTTAGCCTCTCACCCCCAAACCTTAATTCTGCAGGACAATGGTTTTACCCTGTAAAGATTTGTTTCTTGTACTTGTTGAATAAAATGCCAGTAGCCAGGCAGGAAGTATAGGTGGGGCAACCAGGCAGGAAGCTGAGGAAGGACAGTGAGAACAGGAGGATTCTGGAAAGAGGAAAGCTCAGTCTGCAGTCATCACCCAGACACAGGGGACACAAGATGTGACTTCCTCACCAGAAAAGGTACCAAGCCACGTGTCTAACACAGACAAGAATGATGGGCTAATGTAAGATGTAAGAATTAATTAATAAGAAGCCTGAGCTACTAGGCCAACCAGTTTATGATTAATGTAGACCTCTGTATATTTCTTTCGGACTGAACAACTGCAAGATCAGGCAGGACAGGAAACCTTGGTCAACACAAACTTAAGAAAAATACTTCTTGTTCTAAAGAGAGAAAGGAAGAGCTGATGGGGCTGGGGCTGGAGGAACCATGTTGAGGAACTCTGTTGAAATACAGAGTGTGGAAAGACAGCTACAACTCCCAAGAGCCGGAACTCGAAGAAAAGACTCAAACACAAATAGTCTAACACAGCTAAGTCAGGAAGGATCACACATCTGACGACATACGCATCTCAGCCAACCTAACTGTGTAATAGACTACATACAGTAGGTTTTTCTAAGTACTTTGTGGTGTTCACACGGTGACAGAATAGCCTAACTCAGACCCATCTTTCAGAATCTGCAATTGTCTTTAAGTGATGTATACATCTGTATAGAACTGAGTCTAATGGTAAGAGGACAAAGGCCCTAGTTAGTTTACCTTGAACTGTGAATTTACTTCAAGCTCTATTAATTGCATACTGCTTTTTAAAAATGTGTTTGAGTGTTTGCCTTTATGTGTGTGGGCACCACGTTTGTGACTGTTGGCCGTTGGCCACTGAGGTCAGAAGAGGGTCTCAGAGCCCTTGAAATTGCAGTTTCAGGACATTGTGAGGCACTGTGGGGATTCTGGGAATCAAAGAGAGGTCCTCCATAAGAGCAGCAAGTGCTCTTAACTATTGAGCCATCTCTCCAGTCCCTGAACTGTATGTTTGAAGATACTGTCTGGGGAAGAACACTGTGAGCCTTGATTTTTTACTCAGGTAAATTCCTATATACAAAATTGCTGATCAAAAAGAACACTTACAATTCTGACACACAGCATCAGCCCCGCACCTCTAGGAAAGGATATATAAATTCACATTCCAAAAAGTTACCAATGGTGAGTGTCAGCACTCACCACCATTGCCAGTATAATATGGAAAAGAGGGTGGCTCAGCAACATTTGAAAAATGCAAGCCTTCCCTTTTGAAGGCAAATGTCCTTCCCTATGTTGACGGGTCATGCACATTTTCTCTTCAGTTTATTGTCTATGTGTGTCCTTTGTCCTGTTTTCGATTGAAGGAGCATCTTCTCTTACTAAATTTGCAGAACTCATTTACATATTCAGAATCTTTCCCTTTATCTTGAAGATGCCACTAATACAATGCACAGTGTACAGATTGACACAGGCAGGTCGGCCTCCTAACCAGTTATTCCGTATCTTTTAATGCTGTTGATCACACTTCTACTCTTGGTTTAATAGAAAATCTTCTTTTTGGTGAGCACACACTGAGAATGTTTTTTCTGATGATTTCTGCTCTAAATCCTCTACCACCGGCCCCATTCTCATGCCTTCCTGCACTTCTTTTGCTGAACTAACTAGTCTTACACTTTTTATTTTAAAGTTGTACATAAGGGTCCTGCAGACTGTCTTTGAATGTTTAGACAGCCGCAGTGTTCTGGGCTTTCATCTCTTGTCAGATACGACCTTGACAGTGAGATGGGAAACTGTTGTCTCTCATAATATCTAACATTCTACTTTTTAGATAGTGAAGTGTGTTTTTTTTTAACCTATTCATCAAATACATGTCTTCATAACCAAGGAGTACCTTAAGTCTCTCACTGTTTTAGCTGCACTTTAATATGCAGCTAATATTAATTTACCTATCCAATAATACCATAGAACACTTGACATTTTAGTAGCTTACACATTAAATTGGAAAATGCCGTTGATCATTTTGGTGCAGTAAGCCTGATTCCAGAGCGACGGCACAGCTTTGAAGGCAGGTAGCATGCTGTCTAGTGCTATCTGGGGTCTCAGCCACCTCCACTCTTCCGCAGACTCAGAAGTCTATCTATGCACTTCAAACGTATCCTATTGGGTGCTAGTCCTAAGGGCATCTTTCTGGAGGGTTCTCTGCCTGCTCTGTGTGTATTTCTAGAAAGCCCAAATGGAGGATCCTTAAGCATGACTTTCTTTCAGACTCAGATGTGGAAGCAACTAGAAACGGTAGGCATGAAAATGGCAGTGTAAGTGGGAACTGAGGCAATGCCTGGCAGTTCAAGACCACACCCTTCCACATCAGGGCCCTTCTTATAGAGAGGCCTTGGCATGGCATGTTAGGAAGAAGGTTTGGGTGTTATCAGAGTCATGCCAGAAGGTCCTGGAACCCAGATTTGGGGTATCCAATGAAAAAATTATCTTGGAGAGCCAAGTCCCATGAGCAGAAACCTAACATCTGAAACCTTCCAAGACAGGTGTTAGGAGCAACCCAAGGATGAGTCCAAGGCAGAGAAACTTCAAACTGGGTTAGAGGCTGGGCTGAGAACCTAACTCTCCTAGTCAGGGATCCAGCATATCTGTAGCAAAGATGTAGGGTCACAGACAGTTCATTGCCAGAAGTCATCCGAGAGGCAGGACAAGCTGGGAACTCAGTTTTAGAGAGAAGAATGGACGAGGGGCTGAGATGGAGGAATCCAGATGCTTTCTGGGAGAATGGTGAAGAGTGTGACTTGTGTAGCCAGCTGCTGGGTCTCAGACCTCCGCCCTGTCACTCACTGTCGACATGAATTGAAGTTGTTTGCTCTTCTTTCCTCTGTGGCAGTTTCCATGTCTATAAACGGGACTAATAATAAAGTTACACCATAAGGTTTTCATGAGAGCTGAGTGAGCAGGACTATAGTAAGTGCTTAAGCTTCAGAGAATTAAAAAAAATACTTGTTATTAGTGTTAATTTGATTATCAATAGAATTGGCATTAATATCAAAGCAGAGGATACTTTTGGATTGTCTTAATGCTCAAACACCAGCATGGTTGAGGATTTCCTAGCTCCCTCTCTGACTTACAGATGGGGACAAAGTGGTGAAAGAGAACTACAGAGGCAAGGGACCAGCAAATCCCCACAAATGCAACTAGAAGAGCAACCATTTCTGCTTAGGCAATTGACAGGCATTGTTCCTGTCCAGACCCTATGGGTTCTCTGAGGCCTATACTAGAAATGCATGAGATAAAAGATCCTAAAATGTTCTCCGCTGTCCCAGGGACAATGCCAGGATACACTGTAGCTTACAAGACACAGAGTATACCTCTGGCTTCACACTGACCCTCTTCCTAGGTCCCAAAGAGAATCTGAAGCTTAAGTTTCACAAGCCACACCATTGTGATCTCTTTGTATGACACAGGGATAAAAGCTGGCTGGTGTAAGGTCATTACAGCCATCATAATGGTGTGTGTCATCCAGGAATCTAGTAGTGTGTCAATGCATGTTACCCAGTGAGTGCTTCCAACAACCGTGGCTCATTCCTTCTTTGCAAAAGAGGACACTAAATCAGGAGGGTTGAGACGAATGGCAAGAAACTGGCAGAGTTGGGATTCTAGCCGGAGATGTTCAACAGCAGTGCCTGAGAGTTTGAGAAAAGAGACAAAAAATGCTTTGGGGTGCCTTCTTAAAGGACATGCTGCATTTTTGACAGGAGAGAATTATGTGCTCTCCTCCCTGCTTTGGGAGCATTGGCACAGACGTGAAACGTTTGCTCCCCCTGACTCCCCCTGGGCAGCATCTGTTTTGATTTTCCAAGGACATTGACTCACTCTGGAGACCCTGTCTGGGAGAGGCCAAAGTTCCTCATAGCTTCAGGGATCACAAAACCCTTTTCAACAAGATCCCTCAGGCCCAGGCCCCTAAAAAAGTATGTAATAAATTCACCATCAAAACAATCTCCCTTGCTCCCTCTGAGACCATTATGCTACAAACAAAGGTAACATGATATTCCGATAAATATTTCTCCTGTGAAGTCATTAGGGTTTTTTTTCTCTCATACACTAAACTGTATTCTTCAAGTTTAATATAATTTCATAGTTCCCCCAAATCATTCATGGGTGTGCATGCGACATTCAAGTGCTCTGCATCCTGTCATTTGAGTGAAAATGATTATTAAAGTTTAGGCTGAGTTTGAAATGCAAAGGCATTTTACTGTTTTTATTATTAAAAACCGCCGTAATGAAATATTTTAAAACGCCGTGGCAATTATCTCTTCATTGCGTGAAACCTGCATTGTCAACTATGCCACATTAAAATGTTAAATCATTATTTTAATATCAAATTACAGAAAGACAGAGAGAGAGAGAGACTGCTTGGATTCATTTTCTGTGCCGTGCATTTTCTCTGCAACATTCTCGTGCATGTGGTCGGTCACGGCTGAGAGGTGCTGCCTAATACAGGAAACCCTGCAGAATTTGGAGGTCCCAGACTTGAAATAACAAGGAGGTCTAGGGAAGGTGTGTTTCTTTATCATTTGTAAAAACTGGGGTAATTAGCTATTTTGGGGGGTTCACAAGCCCACCCCTGCAGGACATCAATAGGAAGTGAGCAACCTGGAACAGCTGGGTTTGTGAGAAGAAAATGATTTATAGAAACCATTGTTTCACTGCATGCTCTGGGCATCAATGTTGCGAACTCTGCTATTCCTGCCGGGTAGCTATGCTGGATGCTCCCTCGCAGAGGCAACAGTAGAACACCAGGGCAGCTCAAGTTGCCCTGGGACAAGTGCTAATGAGGAAGACACGTGGAAATGAGAGACTCTACATTCAGCCTCTTGCCTCTAAGTGAAACCCGTACAGTTCCTACAATGTTATCTATGAAAACTGAGCTGCGTGTCTTGATCACAGTGAATATAATCATTACACAGAGGACTGTGACCTATCCCGTTAGGCAATTAAAAAAACAAAAAGTACAGTTTTAATAGATTTCATGAGAAGCTAATTGTGTATAACTCCGGTTGCTTATGGGTAACTATCAGATGCGGTGCACACTGGGTCAATAACTCACTTTTAAGCTCTTGAAATCACATGATCTTATTATCTGTGAAGTTTTTGAAAATGAGCTCATTATCATCAAAACGGAAAGCCATCTGAATAGCACTAACAGGTTATATGATAAACAGATTGCACTATTCACAGGGAATTTCCGTCAGAAACCAGTGCTTTGGATGTGTGTCTAATTTGCACTGGTGTTACATACTTTGATATAGCCAACCCACCTTAAAAGAGGCACAAACCGAGAATCGGAACATGCAAGAGTTTCCTATTAGGATGGACTTAGAGTGAAGAGGCAGCTCCTTCAAATGGGAACATTCGCATGCTGTTGTTGGGTGAGCAAAGACTACGGCTGCTGTGGAAAGCAGCATGGTGACAGTCTGCGAATTTATCCACGATGCTGGAAGTAACATCTCAGAGATTATCATCATTCTCATGTTTCTGGGAGCACTGCTTGAGAGAGCTAAGAGATGGGGTGGGTAGGGGTGGGCTCTAAGTGCCCATCAGCAGATGAACGTATAAAGAAAACGTTTGCTGGTTTTGACTTGTGTATGCACACAGGTCGGAACACTGCTTAGTCTGTCTTGTTTCTCCAGTTTCTGTTCTGAGGGCCGCCTCAGTTTCCCGCTTTGTAGGCAAGTTGTCCAACAATGATCTCTCCAGCCACTTGTCTTTGCTTTTTATTCAATTTTTTACTTATTGTTTTGATACATCGGTGTCTCACTATGTTGCCCTGTCTGGCCTTGAACTTGGAATCTTCCTGTTTCAGCCTTCAGAGCAGCTGGGGTCTCAGACCTTTGCTTCCAGGTGCAGCCTTTTTACAAAGAAGGAAATTCAGCCGTGACAATGTGAATAAACTTCGGGGGCATTATGCTGAGATAAGCAGGTCACAGAAAGACATGTACCACATGATTCTGGCCATGGAAAGTACTTGAAGTAATCCCATTCATGAATCAAAGGTCGGATGATAGTTACCTGAGCCCTGGGGAGCAGAAATGCTATCAATCGACAGGCATGAGGTTCAGTTAGAAGAATGTTCTAGAATAATGCTGTACAGCTCTTACCCATAGTCAACAAATAATCTGCTGCTCTCATATTGTGTCCCTACTACAATAAAACCAGAATATATTGTCTGAAAAGATTAAATTAAAAATATACAAATAAAAATTACGTCAACTTCTTTACCTTCTTTGGTTGGTCCTGTCCGTTTAGGTATCCTAGATTGACATTAACCCCAAACCCAAGAACAGACTGAGATGTTGACGGTAAGAGCGCAGATGCTTACTGATGTGCGCTTTGAGAACCAGTTCCTACTAGTTTATGGGGAAGGCAGGACTGGGTAGGAGGAGTGAGTGAAGGAGGTACGGAGCTGTGTCACCTCGGCCCGTCCCACTGGGTGTCTGAAAGCCAACGGCCTCTTAAAACATTCCCAAAATGATGCAGGGGAGCCAGGTAGGATGCGATATCCTTGGTGAACCAGCCGCTGGATGTGGGTTACCTCTGAGGAAAGAGTGATAATTCTGGGCAAGATAGTCAGTTGGGCTTAGAGCTGTTTCGATTCAGCTATGGGCTGGAGTCGGGGAGACAAAATGCCGTGGTGCGGAAGGTCGAGTGTGGGTGGCTGACCACAGAGCCCACTTACCCGTAAGCCTCAAACTCAGCCTCCCTCAACACGTTAAATTTCCTACTCGCTTTCCTTTGTTATCAACTTCACGATTTTCCCTTACCCAAGGTGGTAGAATAGAAGTCTTAAGAGTTCTAAAAATTGCCTTGGGCGATTTTTAACAGTCTGTCACATTTAATTTCCAGCATATTTATCCTTTTAAACAATTTTAAATAATTCACTACAAAGTGAAATCTGGCACAAGTCCTATCTGTCTTTTTACTCCGTGAATTACCGAAGAAGCCAAGACAACAGATTTCTAGGCAGTTTTTAGGGCCTGGGCTGGGGACTGGGGATACAACCAAGAAGGAGGAGGCTGCTATTTTATAGCTCCTATTATAAAGAAGAAAACTTGAATCACTGGTCTTGCAAATAAGTACTAAATTGTTCTCTGGAATGCCCTATTCTGTTTATGAAAATGCAAATTGAAGGCTGGGAAAAGAATGCTGCTATTTTATGGAAAAAAATTAACATGAGCTAAATGTTTCAGAGGTTAAGATTAAAGAACGAAACAAAAACCTCCTAGCTCGTGCTTGGAAACACAAGCCTCATCTTCCAGTGACCAGTCTGCCAGAGACCTAGCCACCACTCCAGCTCCATCCTCATACACGCCCAGGGAAACACAAGAGATATTAATTTATAGTGTAATTAAATTAAATTAGCACTTTGCAATCGAACCAATAAGGCTGAGGTGGCACTCACGCTGTGAATCTCTGCTTACAAATACTTCTGCTTTGGGACAAGACCTTCCTGGTAGAAGCAGCTCTAGTGTGAAGGTGAGGTTTAGATGGAATGACTGGACGAGGGCTTTTTCATCCAGAAGATGCTATGAACCAAAACTAGAACTGATTTGTTTTCAGGTGAATAATAATAATAATAATAGATAATGCTGTAGAGGTGAAACAGCACACTAAGACACTAGCCACCAGGCCTGACAAACTGAGTTCAATCCTCCTGAAGCCTACATGGTGGAAGTAGAGAACTGACCCTACAAATTATCCTCTGACCTTCACATGTATACCATGGCTTATGCATGGGCACACGCACGCACACACACACACACACACACACACACACACACACACGCTCGCATGCACGTATGCATGCACACACGCACGCACACACACAATAAATACAATACCCCACAACTATCCTCTGACCTTCACATGTATGCCATGGTTTATGCACAGCCAGCCACACACACACACACACACACACACACACACAAATAAATACAATACCCCACAAACTATCCTCTGACCTTCACATGTATGCCATAGCTTATGCACAGCCACACATACACACACACACATTCACACACACACACATTCACACACACACATTCACACACACGCATAATAAATACAATACCCCACAAACTATCCTCTGACCTCCACATGTATGCCATGGTTTATACACGGCCACACACGCACACACACACACAAACACACACACACACACTCACACACACACACAATAAATACAATGAAAATTTATGATCTGTAGCTTTTGAATAGTTTTACATTACTGAAACTTGCATCTATTTTACCTATATTGGATGACTTCATCACAAATAAAAAGCTTTTTGAAACCTAAGCATACTTGGTTTTGGTTGAGTGACCAGAGGCTCACTTTAATATTAAGAATTTTTAGTGTGTAGAGAAAAATAACTATTGCCAATTGACTGGGTCCAAAACTGGCATTGGCGGATTGAAGTACCACTTACGGGGCACTGTGTGGGCCCTCACACCTGGCGCATGCGCAGCTTGTGTAGGAGCCACTTTCACGATATACTCTGTGTGGAAAAACATGATCTCAGATTTCTAGCTACGCAGAAAGGAAAACAAGGCAAGAAAGCACTTGGGGTGCAATTTTCCTCTCTAACCTCCTGAGGCTCCTTCAAGTCCCACTGGATATACGGGGAAGACAAGCTTCCTCCAAGAGTCGCGGCTCAAGTCTCTGGGGACACAGGGAGCGAAGTTGACACAAAGATGTGTCCATTTAGCTACAACTTTTCCTGTTTACTGTCACAAAATACCCCCACGGAAGAAAAAGAAGGGAAAAAAGAGGAGGGGGGGAAGGAGAAGAAGAAGGAGAAAGAGGAGGAGGAGGAGGAGGAAGGGTTTATTTTGGTTCAAATTGAGGATATGGTCCATCGCTGAGGACGCCACAGCAGTGTGTGTGGCAGAGATACTCACACTGTCTCCAGGCGGGAAGAGGGGAGCATGCTGCTGCTTAGCTTGCTTTTTCTCTCCTCCTTCTTATTCAGTCCTGCACTCCAGTCCGTGGGATGATGCTGCCCAAACTCAAGGGGATCTTCCTTCTGAAGTAAAACCTGCCTGGAAACATCCTCACAGACGGACTCGGGGATGTGTCTCCTGGGGACAGTGAAAATAGCAGCCCCGCTTGCCAAACACACACACACACACACACTTAACTCGTGTGTGCTTATGCCTATACACAAATGTACACATTCTCATCATGTTAGGTAGAAACCCACTAGACAAACGGACTCAATAGACATACAGACAGATAGAGAGATGGCAAGGACATCAGAGAGATCGAAGGACAAAGTTTGGCTATAAAGGTGCAAAAGTAGACTTAGGAAGAATTTTGTCCCACAAATATGGAGGTTGAGTCGTTTCATCATCAGCTGCCCATAAGCAGGAGACCCAGATCTGCTGGTGTGAATCTCAGTTCAAGTCTCACCCTGGAGAAAACTCATGCTGAGACCACACGCAAGCAGAAAGCAATGGGTGGGGATTCTTCTTTCTTCTACCTATTCAGGCCCTCAGCGGATCAGTTGGTGTCCATTCACACTGAGGACAACCTACTGTTCTGAGTGTACCTGCTGCGGCTGTGGGAAACACTCTTCAGAACATATCCGAAGATGATACTTAACATAGAAAACCTAAGGCATCTAACTGGCTCTCACGCTCATTCTGGGAGTATTGTGCTGTGGGTTAATTCAATGAGAGAACCCTAGAGGTTAGTCTTACCCACCCACCTTTCGCTGTTCCAGTTCTATCCAGTGTCTGTCTAAATGGTACAGGTAACGATGGGTGGATGCGTAATAGCAAGCTGCAAGAGGCCAGCTGAGAGGTGGATAGTGGTGACTGGCCAATCGTCTACATCTAGGTGTGCTTCAGAGAAGCCATCCAAACAGAGGCTGTTGAGAAAGTGTTGAAAAGTAGCTCACAACTTGCACAATTTTAAGCTGTATCGGATACACCTGAAGACAGACTCCCTTCCCGCCCCATCCCCTCCCTCTTGTCTTCTTTCCTAGTGTCACGGGACAGGAGGTCTGATGGGCTTCATCCCTAGTTTCCGATTTCAGCATGTTTGGAAACAACTTGTACTTTTAACAGATTTGCAGGGGATGCGGATATTGCTGATCCAGGGATCACAAAGTGAGGCTTCATGCGATAAAGGCAAGAAAGCCCCCAATGTCATTTTGTAAAGTCTTTGAGTTACTTAAACCTTCTGGACCCAACGATGAGGATGGCTGCCAGACAGAATTGACTAAATGACCTAAAGCAAAGTCTTCTATGCTCTGTGATCAGTCAATGGCCTGAGAGTGATGTGGGAATCCCCTCGGTATGCTGTGAACATGTTGTATTACCATTGGTTAATAAAGAAGCTGCTTTGGCCTATGGCAGGGCAGAATAGAGAAAGGTAGAAAATTCAAGCAGCGATAGATGAGGAAAGAAGGCAGAGTCAGAGAGATGCCATGTAGCTGCCTAAGAAGCAAGAGGTAACAAACCATGAGCCTTGTGGTAAAATATAAAATAATAGAAATGGGCTAATTTACAATGTAAGGGTTAGTTAATAAGAAGCCTGAGCTAATAGGCCAAAGATTATGTAATTAATATTAAGCCTCAGAATGATTGTTTCGTAAGCAGCTGCAGGAGCTAGTGAGCAGGACCAGTGGTGGGGAGAACCCGACTGAGAGGAAGCAAGGACTGTGGAAGAGAGCCACGCCTTCTATAACCCTGGGAAACTAGACACATGGAGCCCCGTTTGCTGATCTACTCTTTGGAAATGGTAGAGCTGTCAGCTTTACCTCTTGACGTGCACACAGCTTTTATTTTGTTGTTTACTAGAAGCACCGTTGCTTTTACTTTAGGGGACCATTGCTTCCACCCAGATCTGTCTAGAATCTTAGTGTGTGCTCCTGGGCCTCAGGGGTAAGTAAGCGACTTTATTTTCTTGACAAACATCCCATTCGCACATGATTGGCACAAAGCCTAGCCAACCAGAGTTCTACCTCAGGAAATTTTCTTAGTGGGGGGACTTCTCCGTTGGGTCTGACTAGAGTGGTCAGAATGTCTAACAGCTGCTGTTGGCCACACTTTCTTCCACCAGGAGAGTGCCTGTGGGAAGGAAAAGGGCTAAAGGCAAGAGGAGGGGTGGATGGGAACCTCCAGCAACAGAGCTCTGCGGCCTGTCAATACAACTTGGAACTATTTGGGTTACTAGAGGATTCTTCAGCTCTGGGGCTTCTGTCAGCATCTTTCTACCCTTTCTCTCATCACCCTACTTACTCTACCCCACCCACCCTCCTTTCTTCCCTCAAGTTTTTTTTTTTAGATTTATTTATTTATTTATTTATTATGTATACAATGTTCTGTCTGCATGTATGTCTGCAGTCCAGAAGAGGGCACTAGATCTCATTACAGATGGTTGTGAGCCACCATGTGGTGGCTGGGAATCGAACTCAGGACCTCTGGAAAAAGAGCCAGTGCTCTTAACCTCTGAGGTATCTCTCCAGCCCCTCTTCCCTCAAGTTTTTCAGTCGATTTTCAGTCACTAGCAAAGGAAGGCCTCGTAAGCATTATCCTGATTATGCTCAAACACACCAAGAATAGTGGAGGAGACAGGGAAAAGGAAGCCATGGGAAGGCTTCATTAGGACTGTCAGGTGCTTAACGCTGCAAAAGATCAGGGTCACACTAAGGTTACTCTAAGATAAAGTACAGAGATGCATATGATGACTACAGTGGAAGTTTCCACGAAAAAAACAAAAAGCCTAAGCTGGCCTTGGGATGAGCCCTCAGCCTCCTCTCACACATTCTGCGCCATCGTGAGCCTCTGCATCTTGGAGACAATCTCTCATTCTGCATCCACTTCTACCTGACCACTGCTCTCCAAATTCTCCAGTCTGAACCCCGGAATGCTAGGTGTAGCAGTGTTCTTGATGTACAGACTTTTCTGTTTCTGGGCATTGTGGGTTGCCAGCTAACCTCTTTGAGTTACGCACCCTATTCAGTCCCACTAGGGACCCCAAAGAACAACAGCCAAAGCCCAAATGTAAGATGGAGACACTCCGTTGTGTCTGTGACAGAATTCTCACACAACCGAATGAAAATATTCCTACCTGAAGAGGTAAAATACACCAGAAAGCAGTTGGTGGGAGAAAATGTAGGGACTTGAGCCGTTCTGAGCCACAGCCAGTTCTAGAAACAGCAGTAGCAGCTAGATGGGTGCTTTCTAGCATGGAAGGAGGTCTTGCCACAGACATCTATGGCAGGGGCTTCTGCTTGTCCTGACTTCCGACCCACCTGGAAGCTCTCTGGAAGAATCCCCACCTGTCCCACCTTTTCAGGCACGTGAGTTTACATGGACCTAAAGTAAGTCCTAATAAGTGACCTTGGGCAAATTTCTGGTTCCAAAGCTTTTGCTTTTCCATGTGAAGATGAAATTGCCTGCCTTCCCGGGGCAGCTGCAGAGAACAAATAGCCCTATGCCTGCAGAACGGTGAGAGGCGACGCAGAGAGCAGAGAAAGCCGAAAGCCCTCAGCCCTCGGCCTCAGCCTCAGCCCTCAGCCCTCAGCCTCAGCCCTCAGCCCTCAGCGGGCACCACGCGTCATCACTGCACAACACCATTCCCAACCTCTTTGATCAAGGTGAGACCAGGGACACGTCTATGAAGGACACGAACCTTCCTGTCTGTCTGCTGACGTAAGTCAAGGTTCTCTGACAAGTATCCCCGCCCACAAATGAAATCAAAATCTACATTCATTTCAGTTATAAAGCCATGTGTTCAACGTAAACATGATTTTGTATAATAGAAGAGAAGGAGGGAGGGTAAGAAGGAACCATTACTTGTAAAAGTTATATTTCACTTGAAATGTTAGTGCTTCATGAAAGAAGAGGTCCTTAATGCTAATTGAGGCATGAGTAAAACGTCAAAACCACCAAACAAAAGATATCTAAAAATCTTTTAATTCTGTGATATAGATAACTGAGTATATTTGCTTTATATAAAAACATGTATTTGGTCCAACATTCTTCTAGTATTATCAAAAGTTTACTTTTAAAAAGATAGGGAAAGGTTGGGAGGGTATGATTTAAATACATTCTACAATTTTAAAATTTAATTTTACACATTGCCATGCTGTTCCATTACATATGCAGGAAAGGGAAGAGGAATGTTTTTCAGACTTGAAAAAAAAATTAATCCATGTTTCTTGGCATCGACCGATAATGTTATATTTAAAATATACAGCTATAATGTGAGACCCATTATCTAATAAAAGTCATGAAATCTAGCTTGTTCATTTTGTGACTTATAATAATTGGAAGTTGATCAAAGAAAGCTACTTCCATTTTTATGACATTGTTACTATTTTTATGGACAAAATTTAAAATGTATGATAAAAATCCAATATACAATAATTGAAACCTACAGTCCACCCTCACAGAGCTTTGATAAATCTGTTCGTTTCTGGCCATTTTCGGTGTTGCTATAGTGAACAGTGTTGACAAGCTTATAAATGGAATTCAGATCATAGATAAAACTGAACATAAACTATCTCGCAACATTTCTGCATGTCGGGAGGCCTGGTTTGTGCCGCAGATGGCCATCTCCCAATAATACATAAAACACTTCTTTCTGGAGCCCAGCACACATTGTTGAATGCACAGGTCATTTGAACAGAACAATAATTCAATTCACTTCATAATGATCTCACTAGGAGCCAGCACAGACACCGGGGGATGCTGTTAGAAGAACAGAATTGTACCAGAACTTGAAAAATTAAATTCTTAAAAAGCCACCGTGCTCTCTTGTCAAAATAGCACTTAAATGTATGCAGTGTTTAGAGACGAGGCAGGCTCGCTGAGTTTATTTTAGTCACTTGAATTATACTGCTATGTGTCTGTGCCATGATTCTTCAGTCTTCACACTGGAAGCTTTCCTGGGAGGGTCAGTAATGGCCTCTGAGTCCTCCATTGGCTTTGTTGGCCGAGCTCATTGATGACGAAGCCTTGAGTCCGTCACTTTCGCTCCTCAAATCGCTCAGGTGTAGTCACTGAAGACTACAGAGCGTTTCTGAAGGACACATGGGAATCATTAGCCAGCCCAATAAAGTGACCCATTTATGTAAGTAACAGTTATTATAACCTCACCCCCATGGCCATATTTCTCTAGACTAATTTTTTATTTTTAGAGCTACTTCAATTTCAAGCTTGTAAGGCTTAAGATCCTGGAGTCCCTGTGTTAGCAGTGATGAATGAACTCAGCAAGGAGAAAGCAAAATTAGAGGACCTCCCGCATCTGGATGCTTTTGACTCTCGACACATCTGGAATCAGGCACCAGCTCGCTCTCTCTCTCTCTCTCTCTCTCTCTCTCTCTCTCTCTTTCTCCCTCTCTCTCCTCTTCCTCCCTTTCTCTTTTTCTTCCACTCCTCCCCCTCTCCCATATTTCCTTCCTTTTATTTATTTTTTTGACAGACATTAGTTATGTAGCCCAGGCTGGCCTCAAATTCAGAATCTTTGTTATCTCAAGCTTCCCAAGAACTGAGACTGTATCAGCCTGTGCTGTCTTGTCCTGGTTATGATGATCACCGCTCTGTATTTTAGGACTAAGTCTAATGCCACTGAAATGACACGCCTTATTGTTAGAGATGTAATTATTGTTACCATATTGTCTTTTGTTACCTTCATTTATGAATGCAGCAAGGGCTTTAAAAACGTTTTTGCTTAGTATGTTAGATTAAAAGATCTTTAGGTTTTAGGATCTAATTCTAAAAATTGAACAGAGTGGTCACAAAAAAACAAATGCAAAAACAAAACAAACCAAAACAACAATGACAAAAACAGAAAAACAAACAAAAAACACCAAGAATAGTATTAATATAAACCTATTCAAATAATTATTAATTTAATATCAGAGAATTTGTATAAAGTCTTGCTACTGATTGTTTTATAGTTTGTTTATTTAAAATTTCCCCATTTGTCTGCCCTTCTAGACTTGAAAAAAAATTAAATCTCCTTTCCTATAAAACAGTGCTTTTATACTTGGGAAGCCCATTCCCCTATAGGACGAACCTCTGTCCCTGCCTCTTCAGCTCCTGGTGAGGGGTGGGGGTGCTGATTTCTGCCGCAAAGCAGGCCGAGGAGCAAGGAGCACTCATTTGATTGGGGTTACAGTGAGAACGGGAGGAAGAGGAGGAGCTCCAGCACCAGCCGGAGAGGCCACACCTTATTTCTTCTCCAACACCCATCTCCTCACTGATCCCTCTCCCAGAAAGCACAGCCCTGCCTCTAACAGGACTTATGGGTGTAAAGAGAGAGAACACAAAAGGTGAAAGGAAGTACAGAGATCCTGAGGGCAGAGGGCACCTCAGAGAAACTGATGCCACAGAAGGCTCTTGGAAGGATCCCCATTTGTACGCCACCTTCCTTCCCCATCCCCCGTGTGCCATCTGCAGAGCAGACCTTTGGCCCTCCCATCTGCCAGGATGCAGGACCCTTCTGCACCTGAACCTGCAGCCCAGTGTCTGGGCTCACGGGAAACTTTCTGAGGACCTTGGAGAGACCGAACCCTTTGCAGAAGACTTCTCTAGCTTCTGATCAAGAGAAAAGCTAAGAGCTGGGGACTAAGAAAACAAATTCTTTGCCAGGAGCAGAAAGTGAAGCGGGAGAGGAGAGCATTTAAATTGCACTTGCAGTGCCCAGGGCAGTCGCATACACTTTCCTGGGGGCGTTTGCTCAGGTAAGCCTAGGAAGAGCTGAGAGTCCTCTCCCCTTTTCAGAGAACACTAGTCAACTTTCCAAAGAGCAGGTAGCTACTTACCTGAAAGAGCCGGGACCTGAGCCCAGCCCCAGCTGGGTTCCAGCACCTCCACAGCTACATAGCTCACGTTAGAATCACTCGGAGAACTGTTAAACGATATTGATACTTGGCCTCAGTCCTAGAAATACTACTACAGTCGATCATCAGTGGGGCCTAGGACATCAGGACTTCTTAAATTTCCGCAGATGATGTTAATGTGCAGCCGGGTTTGCCAACCATATTATTCTGTCTCTTACTACCGTGTTATCTTATGATCTCTGCTCCTTCCCGTGTCTCTCCCTCACTCACGCTATCCCAATCCTGGTCTCGGACTCTGCCCCATCCCAGGTTTTCTTTCCACATAAGAGTAGCTCTTGGGGTGGGTTTCTAATAGGTCTGGGAAGTTATTGGACTACAGCTGCAGCCTGTTGACATTTCATGATGGAACTGTGGATACATTTCCTGTAGAACATAGCTGTTTGCATTTTACACAGGGATATAATGTACAGATGTGTAAAAAAAAAAACTAGGAGAAACAAGCCAAATAGTACAGAGCCAGAGACAGAAGGAGGAGCAGGATTAGGGAAGGGAAGAAGCCAAAAGAATTTTGCCCCCTGCTCTCTAGTCTACTGTGAGGCTTGAATAGCTCACACCAAGAATGGATCTCTGCATCATTAAGAGTATTTTTCCTACAGAAAATCGACAAAGGTTTTTTGTTTATTTGTTTGTTTTTTAATCTATATAATCATACTGGAAGGGATCTTGTTAGAAACTCACTACTAGGAACATAGTCCTACAAGTTCATGATGGATACAGTAGTGTTTGTAGCCTGTCCTGGGGGCCTTAGCAGCATGTAGACATTGAATAGACTCTGCAGTGTTGAAGAATTAGAGAACAGTAGGCCTTGGAGCCCGATCCCCACACATGTTTGATTCTTGGCTCCAGCATCCACTACTTTGGCAAGACATGCTACGGTTCTGAGCCTGTTTTCTCATCCATACAGAATAGCATTCAAGAATTGAAGAAGTTAAATGTGTGAGTCTTCCAGCAGTGAAAACAGTGAAGAGGTGGCATCCATAAACGGCAGCTCTTGTCCTGCAGGGAAATCTGTTCCTGGTTCAAAACACATACTCTTGGTGATCACTGAGTACAAAGGAATTGAGGGCTCCATGGATTATATAATTTTGTCAATTATCTTTTGGAAGGGTACGAAATGTTTGCGACCTAAAGTGGACTTCTGCCGGTGCTGTGGAAGAAGCCATGATCAAGAGACCACTGAGCTGTATCCTCACTACAAAGCCAATGTTCAAGGCATGAGCTGTATAAATTTGCAGGGGTTCCCGTGGCCAGACAGGGGCTGGGGCGTGTGGCACCGCGCACACACCTCTAATCCCAGCACTTGTGAAGCACAGACAGACAGATAGATCTCTGCGAGTTTGAGGCCAGACTGGTTTACATAGAGAGTTCCAGGCCAGCCAGGGCTATACAGTGAGACCTTGTCTCAAAAATAAAAAATAGATAAATGATAAAGAGATAAAAGTATGGGCAACTCATTTTCCTCAGCTACAATGGAGAAGCAGGACCATGAAGGTGAACCCAAAACCAGAGCTGAATCCTGAATATTACTACTACATGAGGCTTCTGGCCCATCTTGATCACATGTGAGAAGTCACAAAGGGCCCCAAAGACGTCATTGTGCCAGTCCAGGTGTTGTTTGACCCATGCAACAGTCTCAACAGTGGCGGAACTTATTCCACATTTAAAATGTCCATTCATGTAAAAATATAAGTTGTGTTTCACTCTTAAAAAGCTGATAAAGCTGTATCTTTTACAGGAACTAGAAGAACTAATATCTAATGTTCTCATCACCAAGAATTGATAAACGTGTAAAGCGATGAATATGTTAGTTACCTCGATCTGTTCCTTAATACAATGAATACAATGTGCACATGCAGAAGCGTCACATTATGTGTAACTATTTTGTGACAAGCAAGTAGAAGGATAAAACAAAGTAAACAAACTGACATATGTGACTTTCTGTGGGCCAGCTGGGTATGACTGAGTTAGGGATTCCTTCTGTAGTTAGGACAAGAGCACTTTAAGAAGCCACAAGCCCAACTGGGTGGTGGTTGTACAAGACTTTAATCCCAGCATTTAGGAGGTAGAGGCAAGTAGATCTCTGTGAGTTTGAGGTCAGTCTGCTCTACAGAGTGAGTTTCAGGACAGGCTCCAAAGCAACACAGAAAAATCCTGTCTTGAAATACAAAAACAAAGAGGGGGGGAGGGTTACAAGTCCCTCTTGATTGCTTGCATCACTCAATAGCATTACCTACTTGCCCTTTAGGCATTGAGTTTGTACCTATGAAACATTGAATGTTTTCTCTGAGGCCATAGGAATGTGGTTGGGATGGGAGGATTGCATGCCTCTATAATTACATCTGCCTACGCATGTCTGTAGTGTGGAGATCCCCAAAATGGAGGTTGCCTTTCTCTGTTCACTTTTTAATGAACCAAAGAAAAAGAACATGGAGCTCTCTGAAATTTCTGTGAAGAAGCGAAAGGCTGCTGTTGGTAGTCTTCCTCCTTTTCTTGGAGCTAATATTCATCAGGAGACTGGCCTTTCTCAAATGCCCTAAGTTGTGGGCCATCACAGCAATCTCTCTACTCCATCTTTTCCATTTGGAGGAGTCTGAGGTTCTTTTCCTTCACACATGCTCGGGTCCTATAAATGGAAGAAAAAGCTGAACCATGACCCTCGCCTTTGATGTATACAGAGAGATGCTTATCAACTTTAGTGATATTGACTTTATTTTTTAATATCATGGAGTCAGTTGTGAATCAATACCTGTCCAATTCTTGTCTAATAAACGTCCTTATCTGAAAGTTATTAAAAACAAACAAAAATAGGTCCTATTTCCTTAACTCAGCTGGAAGATCTCACCATGACAAAATTATTTCCCATAATTAACAAGAGCAGAATTTGAATTTGCTGTAAAAAGAATCTTTCATTAGCCAGTGCTTTTTGTCTAAGTTGTTTCACCCCAAGTGACAGTTTACTAAGAGAGATTTCAGGACAGACTGGAAACATTGCTCAGCAGTAGGGCCCTTGCCCAACAAATGCAAGGCCCTAGGTTTTATTCTCAGCAGGAGAAAATTTCTAATTGTACAAGTGAAAGGGCCCCACCCCAAGCACAGGTACCCATGGCCACTGGCGAGCATCCCCCCCACTTTCTCTAGCACACACCCATCATGCCTCAGTCTATCGACTCAATCTCTTTTCTGATACACTTAGCAGCAAAGTTTATTCTATAGATCAGGGATCTATCCTTAACATAAAACAAAAACAAACAAACAAAACCAACCAATGTACCCCCCAAACTAGTAATAGTCTCATAGGAAGTAGTGTGGAGAAAAAAATAAGAACATTCTCAGATTCCACTGATAGTATTAAATAGAAACCAGACCTGTTGGCACATGCTTTTATTCCCCTGCACTCCATAGGCAGAGGTAAGTGGATCTCTGAGTTTGAGACCAGCCTAGTCTACAGAGGGAGTTCCAGGACAGCCAGGGCTACATGGAGGAACAGTCTCAAAAAACCAAGAAAAAGAATAGCAAAAATTATTACTACCTCTATTAGACGTTTAATATGGCTTATTCCTGATTTGAGAGTTTTACATCTGTAAATTTCTCTTTAGACGCCTTGCTAGAACTGCACCAGGATGTATGTGTGTGGGGTTGCTCATGGCCACATGGATGGTAGAACACAAGGCGGAAAGTAATTGTTAAAAATCAATCCTGAGAGACTGCATTTAACTGGCGTAACTCACTTTACCAGCTTGGACACAAATGAAGTTACATCTTTTTAAAGTGGTTTCAATCACATTGGCTCCCAAAATCCACGTGCCAGATTAAAGCCAGAGAAGTCCACTGCCTGCCTCACCTCCCCCTCGCCCAGGCACGTCCATCCCCCTGAATTGTCCAACCACCCTGAGGCTTTCCTCCTGCCCAGTGGCCCATCCTGCCTCCAAACGCCTCCTGGAGAGAGCCGGGAATTTGATTAGAGCTCGAGGAGCCCTGTTTCCAGCGTCTGTTGTTCCTGCTTGCCATAATACAGCTGTTGAAAGCCGCAAATTTAATAAACAGGGACGCTCATACCAAAATAAGGCTGGGGACAAAAGGATTGACTGGTTTTTGTGAAAAATAAAAGTAAAGATTGCCTTATTTATCTTTAGACATGATTTATCTTTTTTTAAAAACATATTTATTTATTTATGTATTATGTATACAATATACAATGTGTATGCCTGCAGGCCAGGGCACCAGACCCCATTACAGATGGTTGTGAGCCACCATGTGGTTGCTGGGAATTGAACTCAGAACCTTTGGAAGCGCACGCAATGCTCTTAACCTCTGAGCCATCTCTCCAGCCCCCGACATGATTTATCTCTGAAGGGTGTATATAACAGAAATGAAAATATACTCTACCTAAACAGCGCTCTAGTCTGTTAGAATAAACAATGAATCAAGTGTTGACCTCGTGGAGGAACAATTTACCTCGTCTAAGTACTTTGCACCAAATTTGACACCCTTCACTTCAGCCTTCACTTCTGACTTTTATAGCAGAAGGCTGGGGTCGTTTGTCAGAAAGGGTAGAGGCTCACACATTTTCCTAAGAGCCTCTTCTAGTCCTCCCAGACTCAAGCCGGTCTCCTTCTGAAGCGCTCTCTCTGTTAGCATCCTGTTGTTTTCCTCACTGTGAGAGGGCCCAGCCCTGCCAGACGCTCGCTCATTTGCTTATGAAATGCCTGTCCAGAATCACTTCCAATGGCTTCATAACATCCTGCATCTTCTGCAAGATTAGCAACTTTGCACCGCAACTGAAATGCATTTTATTTACATTGTGTTGTGGGAAGTTTATAACATCTGTGATCAGCAAGATTGGCTGGTGGAATGGAGGGTAGGTGCTGGGATTAAGTCGGGAGGGGCATTGAAATGAGTTCTAATTTAGTAAGGGGTCAGTTCATTACTGGATGCTTCCTGTTATGACTAATTTCTGCTTTCCTCCACAGCTTAGCAACCATTGGGATTCAGGTAATGATAATGAGGGGCTGGATAACAAGAAACCTCTAGACTTGCTTCACTAACAAGAAATGCAGTGTGTATGAACAGAGAAAGCCATTTACAATGCATTGTTGTGGAAAAAGAGCCAACTCCAAAAGAACAGGAAAACCATGTCTTTAAGGCCAGAAGTAAAGCACTAAAATGGAGCAGATAAACTAGACCGTCTGAGACAGCGATGGAGTAGCAGATGCTCTAATAACGAGTGAGTCAACAAAGAGAGCCCATCAGAGTAGCCTCAGTTTTAAATGAGCATTTGCGGTTTAAAATACCATAAAAGCCAGTTAGGAGTAATGTTTCGGCAGTTTATCTGAGAAAGGGCCGAAACAGAAAAGAAGAAGAAAAAGAAGGAAGAAGAGAAAAGAAAAACTCCATGAAAAGAAAACACGGCAGGTCTGCGTTCGAGGGATCCCTGCGGTCTTGGTAACGCTTTCCTGACGTGCTTTGTGCTGCATGAGAAGCTCAGCAAAAGCTCCTTTTAGCACAGTCAAGCCAGGAGCATTTGGAGAGACTGTCATTTTCACGGCACTATGTTCCAGAGGACTGTTCCGAGAAACACAAGGGTCCAGAAGACTTTGCGGCCCTTCTTTGGACAGCTAACAGCCTGGCTGAGGCAACTGCTCTCCCAGTTCACCGGGAAACCAACCTGCTGACTTCCCAGTCTTGGCCTCTCTCTCAGACTCCAGTGGTCCAATCAAGAGATGAGATTCCTCACTGAGTGAAAATGAGATCCTTTCCCTTCCACAGAAAGGGAAACCCAGGGACTGGTTCAGAAGCCATTTAGAGCGCCCACCTCGCCTCTTCCAGTGTTTCTGGAGGCCTGTGAAGGTGAGAGCATTGAACATGCTGACTTGGCAGTATTTTTATCTCTGTCCTGTCTTAGGAACGAGGACCCAGAGAGTCATCAGTGTCAGGCTGTTGCTAAGGAAAGGACAGGACTTGAACCCAGAATCTCTAACTCCAGAGCACATGCCCTGAACTTGTTATGGTCTACTCATTTGTCGTGTCAGATTAGGGGTGATCATTGCGTGGTCCTCCTGCAAGGCAGCTTAGGCCAGGAGAAAAGAGGAAAGCAGCTGTGGGAATGGAATCTGGAGAAAGGTAATACACCCTGACAAACGACAGCGCCACCCACGAACTCTCCGTAGGCTTCCGGGATTCGAGGTTGCCAAGGCAGGCGGCTGTGTGCTCCCTTCTTCCTGCCCCTCCTGGAAAGGATCCCTGCAGGGCAGAGTTGAAGAGCGTTGTTGGGTAACAGTTCTCTGTGAGTCAACAAACAATCAGAGATGTAGCTGGGTGCTGCACTCCGCTGTAACAAATGGCTTTAAGAAGTTGCCACTGTAGAGACTTCAAAGGTGGGCTCATTTTGTCTGGCCCGTCCTTCTCCAGGAGAAAGTGCTTCCTGTACACTGTTCAACACACCAACCGTGGCCGGGTCTTACGCCTGACCTTTAGCATTCCCTTGTGCCAAGTTATTCCTTAGAATTTTAGAAACATACAAAGGAAACCGACACTTCCCTACTCTTGTCGCGCCACTCAGATCTGCGATTCATTCCAAACGTGACACATTTGTTAGAAAACAAAACGTTCATTTGAATTTTGTTTCATCAGGCCAAGTTTGCTACATGGATTAGTTTATCTGAGACCCACTACAGTTTCAAAAGTGGTCTGAGTTCACCACCACAGTCCTGAGAAACAGAACGCTTCGTCACGTCACTTCTTGTAGATGAAAGGGAACGGCTTCTTAGATGCACTCCGTTTTTTCGTGTGTGCTTGAGAATTTCATACCTGAATATAAGGTATTTTGATTGGCTCCACCCCCACACTCACCCCCCCTCACACACACATTCCAGCCCATCCCCTGTTCTTTCTATCACATTTCTCTTCCAACTTCATGTGATCTTTTTAAAAAAAAAAAAACGCGTCTGGTCCGCTTGGTGCTGCCCGCAGGTATGTTCTGCTAGAGCTTGGACAACTTGCAGGGGCCTCATCACTAAAGGTCGCCCTTCCTTGGCAGTCATTAGGCACCAGTAGCTGTTCAGTCAGGGCTGGAACTTCACGAGCCCCGCCCCCATTGCCTTAGGGTTTCTATTGCTGAGAAGAGACACCATGGCAACTCTTATAAAGGAAAACATCTAACTGGGGCTGGCTTGCAGTTCAGAGAGTCAGTCCATTCCCGTCATGGGGGGAAGCCTGGAGGCTTGCAGACAGACGTGATGCTGGAGACGCTGGAGAAGGAGTTGAGAGCTCTGCATCTGGACAGACAGGAGGAGGAAGGAAGAGAGAGTGACACTGGGCTTGAGCATCTGCGACCTCAAAACCCACCCCCCAGTGGCACACTTTCTCCAACCAGACCACACCTCCTCCAACAAGACCACACACTTTCTCCAACCAGACCACACCTCCTCCAACAAGGCCACACATCCTCATCCTTTGAAACAGTGCCAGTTCCCATGAGCCTCTGGGAACTGGCACTTCCTGTTCATTCACACCGCCACTCCTATGGTGGCCTGATGTTGCGCTTGCAGTCACAGCTGCTGTGAGTTACGTGTGCCAGTGTGCTGTCGTGCCCAGGGGAGACTGTTTCACGGCAGACATCTTCTACCGCTGACCCTTGGGCTCTGTCCACCCTTTCTACTGCTATGATCCCTGACGTGTGGGTGGACAAGTGTGATATAAAAGTCCCACTAAGAACTGAGCACTCCACAGTCCCTTCTCTGCATGACGACCAGTTCTGGATCTTTTAGAGTAGTACATGGTATAATAAAAACACTCCCCTTTAAAGAAAATGCCCCTTAGTCACTGCCTTGAAAGTATTTTTTCGTGTCCTCAACATGCATAAAAATAATTTATGTAAACTGAATGCAAATTCTCTTACTCTTGTGTTCCTCTATCTCTCTGAGAACGTGGGGACATAGTATTGGACACTGTAATGTTTTCTAGACCACCCACAGTTTTGTGTGAAATGATAGCATGTAAGTTAGAACCAACATCAGGATCCTAAGCATTACTGTCTGAGAATAAATTACCTGCTCAATGAGTGGGCCTAGCCATGCACCTGGTAGTCACTTCTCATGAAAAATCTACTGGTTGGCTCTATTTGTCACCAGTTCGGTAAGTCCTGTAAACAGATACTGCGTTTGTTTTTGGGGGAAAAAATGGTCTTTAAAAAAATAAAAGAGTTCATTAGAATACTAGTCCTAATGCCAAAAGGTGATAGTATTTATTAATTTACATGATTGTATTTAGATAATTACATGATTATATTCATATTTAGATTTTAATTAGAGAAATGAAGTTGATAGCTTCTGAATACACTTGTGAATTTGAAGATTCTGCACCTACACCTGCAGGCTGGTAGATGTTCTTTGAACAGAAATGTCAAGGCACCTTCTATATGTTAGGAGAGGTGTAAAAAAGAGAAAACTATTAAATTACTAAGCTCTTTTAGGGGAGCCAGCACCTCAGTAAGTTGTCTGTGTTGTATAACTGGCAAAGACTGAAATTATTATTTTGTAATAAAGGCTCTCTTGGGTCAGTGAGTTGGTTGCTTTCCCCTCAATTTTTCTTTTAAAGAATTCTCTGTGGTTGACCTTGTGTCTCGCCATTGTACCACAGAGAAAGGGCTCATTGTTTCCAAACGAGAGCTTCATACAGCAGTGAAAGACCATCTCAGAAATTACAAGTCACGAGGAGGAGGTGACCCTTCTACCAGGTGTCACCACCTGGTAGACAAGTTGACAAGGGAAAGGTGACGCCATCTCTGATGTTCTCTTCCTGAGATCATCCTTAGGCACACTAGATTCTAGCGGAGCACTGAGTTGTATCATTGATTATTCCACACACGCCCCTTACCGGCAGTGAGGGAAACTCAGCCGAGAATACCAGCCATATCCAGGACTTGATTGTGATGACACACAGCAAGATGTCAAGCATCTCCAGAGGTCTTAGATGTTTGGCCTATTGCCATTTGAGAAATGGCTTCTGATTTTCATCCTTCAGGAGAGTATCAGGGAACAACTTCTCCAACTGGCTCCAGCTGTAATTGCTAATGCCTGTCTTGGAAAGGCGAACCATTCTATGGTTGTTTTATAGATTCTGCAAAATCTTCACTGTCCCAGAAGTCAAGGAAACTTAATTTCCAGAGCCAGCAAAGATCCATTTCTAAAAAACACTTGTTTAGCTTCCTTGCCTTGTGCTAAAAGATCTGTCTTCTCATGAATGGTGCCAGAAACACATCTTTAAATTCTTCATTTAATTTGACCTGTTGAAGTCAGAATCTAGTGGACACGGATTGCCCAAAAGTGACTGACTGGGATGTGTGGCCCCGTAATTCCCTGATGGGTGTGAGGGAGCTGAGGAGGACTCTCCACCTTCACCGTACACTCAGGGTCTAGAGAGAGGGTGTGTTTTCTTCAGCATTGTTCATTCTTATTCTTTTGATAAACATTAAATCCACTTCTAAGGGGAAAGCAAAAGTCAGAATATGTTTGATTGATCAGCCTGCTTCTGTGAGCACAGAACTGTGTTTGCTCTTCTCTTCCCCAGAGCTCCCCTGCCCTGAAATAGGAGAAAAGACCCTCTGAAGTGTTAGGACCTTGATTTGCAAACCAGCAGCAGGACCAGAGCAGAAGTTAAAACTTTGTAGCCCCCATGTCACCAAAGTATTCCTTTCTATGTGCCAAGAGAAAAATCCCAACTCAAGGCTTGAGACCATATTGTAAAATGTAAATAACGTTTTAATGAGCACTGGGGAAGGGTGAGCTGGGCCAGTGGCCCACCACTGAAGAAGTGCACCTTGGGTAGTAATGAAACTAGTTTGGTGGTCTTCGCCTCTGTAGTAGACATTTTCCCACATTAGCAAACCAGCACAGGATTTCATGTGATCCCATACAAAGGACAATTACAGCTCTGCCCAAAACCAGAACTGGAGTGTGGATGGGGTAGCTAGAGGAGAAACCAACAGAGAAATAACAGGGAGCTTTTAACTCAAAGTTAAACTCCTGCCTAGACTTGGGAAGAAAAAAAAAGGGCAAATAATTCCAGGCACATTTTTATTTCTGTCCACCTTCTGTAATCGCTAATGCTATCTGAAGAGCTGTCCTCATTTCTACTTTCTTCTCTGTCCATGATTTTCCCTCTGTGAGAAAACATTTTCAAAAGCCTGGTCTAGAAGTCTGGGGCTGCCTTCTCCATACTAGCGACCCCAGCTCATGGGGCTACAAGGGTGAGCACCCCCCTCCAAAGTAGAGTCCATAGGCAATGTACCCAGGCTTTGCTGATTGCTCCCGATTCCAAATTCATCCTCTCTAACTAGGTATACGTCAATCTCCCTTAGTCCAGTTCCTCCAGGGAGCATCCCTTCTCTCCAGTTTCGCACCTGTCTACGGGGAAACCATTAATGTTAAAAAAAATTGTCCTTCTGATAAACCAAGCTCCTTGTACCACTCCTTTTGAAAGAATAAGTGAACATGTATAAGATATGGAGGAAAACAGTCCCAGGCTTAAGTTACTATATTCTTGACCTCACTACACTTCATTTGTTGGAGATTCTTCATCTTTTTGTTTTATTCAGACAATATATATCTTGATGGCATTACCTGACTTAAGTTCTACCGTTACCCTCGGTGGTAAATCAAGAGGCTGTATCTCCTCATTATCGCTTTTGGAATAGTTGTTCTAACCCCAAACCAGACAGACAGACCTCAAAGTGGTCCAAGGACATCCCACTTGGGGTAAGATGATAAGGTCCATTCCAAGTGAGACAAACAGTGCTATCCCCACCATGGGATGCCCTGACTTAGATTCATAGGGATCAGAGCTTCAGGAACGGGTTCGTTTGGAGAGTCACTCATTGAAGCTCGGCTCTTCTGATTACAGGTAGAGTTCCTCGGACAGCCCAGGAAGGATTCCACCTTCATCGTATCGTTCCTCTCTCCTGCTCCCCTGGTTCCCCAAATATAACAGCCTCATCTTCAGATTGTCTCGTGGAGGCTCACAGTCCCTTAAAGACTATCCCGAGGTTAGACCAGAGCACAGCGTTCCCCTGTGGCAGGATAATGTGCCTTTCCTGGCATTGGGTCTACTTTGCCCTAAGGTTACATTTTTAAACAAAGAAGCCTTTAAGAGTTGTTCTGCAGACCTCCACACTAGAGGCTTGTGTCTGTGGATCTTAGAAAAAAGGAGACCGTAATAAAACTACAGGAGCCGGCAGTAGGGAATTACAACTCCAGAATGTGAGGAGGTCTGCCTCAGCCCTGCTAAATGCTGAGCCTTGGCCTCTCTGACGATGAAGAATAACAACAACAACAAAAAGCAGAAGGAATTTAAGTCAGTTGGTTGCTGGATTGCATTAGCAGGGTCCAGGAGAAGGGGCGCTAACTGAGGGTATACTGATTCTTGGCCACCACCCTGGTACTAGACAGGATGGGAGATGGCACAGTTAGGGGAATGAGAAAAGTTCACCCAAGTCAAAGCAGCCTGTGATGTGCAGCCACCCAAGTTGGAGGCTGTGTGTGTGGTGCCGTGACTCAAAGTGTAACCAGTTGATTTACAGATAATATGAACAAATACTACTACTAAAGATCTCAGGGAGTGCCCATGATAGGCAGAAGTGGGGGGGAAACATCAGAAGGACTGAAGCAAAGGGGCCGGAGAAAAAAAACAATGGTGGTAGCACCTGGGAGCCAGGCAGAGAGAGGGTAGGGAGGCCACCAAGTAGACCTACCTGCTTTGGGGAGCATAGAGAGGGCACTGCGGCCACCTGTCCAGCAGCTCTGCCGCTCTCCTTTGGCAGCTTGGTCCCCGGTGCCTGCATTGCTGGACCCGGCCTGAGAGCTTCCTAAAATATCCCTGGGGCTGATGCAATAGCAGTTTGTGATGGTGCTGCATTGCCATGCGCAGATGGAATAACCTGGTAGTGTGGAGGAGGCCCTTAACGTCTTCATGGGATCTGACCCAATGAGGCCAGCACTCCCAGTGGACAACGGACCTGGTGGAAGGGTGGCTAAATTGTCCGGGAAGAGTTGACTTCCCACTCACCCATTCACTGCATTGCTCAGTCAGGACACTGACAACAGGACAGGACAGACCTAAGTAGTCCTTCCACAAGCCTCAAAGGGTTCCCTAGCCCCACTTTCACCCCGGAGAGAACAACACAAAGAAAGGGGGAACCCCCTGCTCTAGGGTACCTTCTGATTAAACACCAACTTTACCCAGAAAGGGAGAGGCGCCAGGTCTGGTCTGAAAGACGAACCAAAAGCTACCAAGACAGGGTGGCACCCTGGCTTAGTCTGGTCATCTCCAGATAAAAATGGTTGGTCAAGTTCTATGCCAGCTCTGGTTCTGCATGACGGCTTGAATTTTGAAATGTGACTTTACCTTGCCAAATGAAACACTTTTCTCCCTCTCTCCCAGGTTGTTCTATCCCTCTTAGAAGGCTGAGTGGGTCGGGCCGAAGGGAAAAGGTTTGAAAAATTTGCCCCTTTACTAAAATATAAAGTGTCAATCACCCCTACCTCCATTCCCACCCCTAATGCTCAAAGTGTTAAAAAGTAAAAGCCCGCTGCATCTTTTGGGCAAGTAATCAACCCAAGTTGAAAGGCACACGCTGTTGCATTTCTGATCAGCTTGTATGTTAGGCAGGAAAATATACTGCCGCCCCCCCCGACCCCTCCCCGCCTCTTTTTCGGGGGTGGGGGTGGCTAAATGCAAGACTGTTTAAAGAAGGCACCAGGCAGTGCCTCTCACTTTGTCTTGGCAGGGCACAACCATCAGACGAAGTGGGAGGAAGAAACATTAACTTCAACAGCTGTTTCTTGACCCCGGCTGTCAGTCTTCCCAAGAATAAATTTTGGAGAGTCCTATTTGAAACAAAGAGGGAGTTTTAGGGGAGAGAAAAGTTGGTTGGTTCCAGGGCAGTCGCCCAAAGAAGCAGGGAACAAGATGTTTGCAGTTACCACGCAGCCTGCAAGCCTCTGCCGGGTGCAGGCAAGGAGCAAAGTAACTTGAAAGCTCCCCTCTCGGCGCCCTGTGCCTGCAGCTTCCCCCCCTAACGCGCGCCCAGATCCAGCGCCGGTGGTAAGAGCCGAAGCTCGACTACAGTAATTCCCCAGCTCGGGCGGCTTGAAACTGCTCGGGCTGAATAGCATTTGCTGTTCCGTCCTGCGGCAGCCTCCCGCCGCCGCTGCCGCGCTCCTGCAAAGCAGCTCTCATTATCCCGGAAGTTGTGCTGACACAGTCTCGCTGCCACCAGAAGTTTGTCAACATCAAACTTCTCCTGTGTGGGGTACGTTCACCTTCCACGAGTATTTAATCGAGCCAACAAGCAAACAAACAAACCCAAATAAACCTGCCCGTGATGTCATGGTCTTTTTTTTCCCCCCTTCTTCCCTTTCCTGGAAAGGCTGGGGCTGCTAGGAATTTGCTGGTGGGCTGAGAGCGCCTGTGGGGTTCTGGGGGTGGGAGTGGGGGACTGGGGACAGGGACCGGCCCGGGTGGGCAGTGGGGAAGGGGTTGCGGAGGGCTATGCGAGCCCTTGGGGCTGGAGGCTGGAGGACTTGCCTGGGGAACTGGGGCTGAGCGGCAGGTTGGTCCTGCAGCCTGTTGGCTTCTGCTTGTTTTGAGGTTGCACCAACTGGGCGAAGGTGGCTTTGCATCCCCGGCCCCGCCAAAAAGGTTATTTGGAAGCAGTGGCCAGGCAAAGCAGGGGAGCCCCCGATGCCCACTGTGCATTTAACAGTCTTACAGGACGTTGAAAACGTCTTTCGGAATAAAGGGCACTGAGGTCATAAAACACATTTTGAGTCTTTACACTGCCACACAAGGGGAATCCTGGGATATGACCGTTTCTGTCCTTAGTGGTTTCCTTCAGATACCACGAATGGCTCTCTAAACTTCAGACTCCTTCTCCTGTCAGCTCTCCTCCTTAGTTCAAGTTGCTAGGCACCTGGTTTGGAGTTTTGGATTTCCAGTTGCTCCCCCATGAGATGCTCAAGTGTTCCCCAAAATGTGGGGTGCAGGGTGGACAGGACAACTTGAATTAACCCTTTCCCTTCCATATGTTTAGACATTCCATCATGCGCAGAGGCTAAGTGGGCCTGAAACGGTTGAGAGAAAGCGGCCTTCTTGAAGCAGAGCCGCTTAGGGATCGCAGGGTCTTCCAGCAAGCTGATGGTACTTGCTGATACTAACTTTGGATCTAATTTACAGGGGCTAGGACCTATCGCATTCGAACCCGGGACCTTGGGTGCTGACACCCTGCCCCTCTTCCCCCACCCCCTTTCCCAGTTTGCCATGACAGGTTAGATATGGGCAACTAAAAGGGCCCAGTATCTCAACAGTGGGCAGCACAAAGCCTGCGTCCTTGAATTGGAAATGTATCTATTATTCCCTGACTTCCAAAATAAGTCTGAGTGGAAATGAGCATCTCTGAGGAGAATTATCCAACTGTGGCAGTTGAATCCACTTAGGGGGGAGCAGGAGCTAAGTTCTTCTTCTTGTTGGTCTGCTTTTAATGACTGTGTGCTTAAAAAACAGAGCCCGTAGGCGTGTATCTTCAATAACGAGTAGACGCTTTCCCTGTTTTTAAACCAACCTAAATAGGGAAATTGTACTAGGCCCAAGGGGCCAGCTTGTCCCAGACACTTACCAAAACCAAGGAGCCAACCAGAGACAACAGAAGGCCAAACCCAAAGACTTCAGGGTAACTGAGGTAATTCTCAGGGTTGGAATTTACTTTTGACAAGCAAATAAATGGATTCAACTCCAATTATAGGGCAGAATGCTCTTAGACATGTGTGGTCCCACATATACATACCAGAGTCAAAACACTGGGGGAAAACGTGTTTTCTTAAAAATATAGTTGTTCACTATAGTGAATTGTCCCCTTGGTCACGCTTCAAAAAATTTCAGTTATCCAGGCTTCTTTCCTTAAGGATTTGCTTTACCCTTATTTACTTATTTATTTCTTCGTAATCTACAAATGTGACTCAACGTACCACAGTGGGTGCTATGAATCACGGCGAAGTGGAGGATTCCATCCAAGGCGGCATATGCATGAATATTTCGTCCTGGCTGCTAATCTGTCATAGTGTAAGAAGCCCGATTATAAACCCTGAAGGGCTTCGGCAGAGTAAGGTATGAAACGGTTCCTACAGTTGTGTTTATTTACAAATAAAACTATTTTGCATTTCTGCCGGCAGTTTCCAGCTGTGCAAGGGTCATTTCCATAGTTTTCAGTTTCTCCTTCGAGGGTGGGAGCAGGGAACACAGGGACGCAGTTTCTTCTTACAGCGATGTGAGCTCTGTGCGCATCTGGATTTGGTTACTTCGGAAGGGAAATACCGCTCAGTGTGCACTGGGTTCTTCGGGAAGGAGGACCGGACTGGAGAAGACGGGCTGTTGTGAAATACTGGGGGGTGCAGCGCGGAGGAACGTCAAACAACTGGGTCCCTTCGCAGAGTTAATTGGGTCAACTAGGGTATTCTTGAAAGTGGAGATTAATTTGAAAAAAAAAAACAACTTAAAAAGTATTTTCAGTTTAATTTTGGTTATATTTAGGTTATTTTAGTCAGTATGGTTATTAGAATTTTACCCCAGGAATTCAATTAGAACAGAATCCTTTGGAAAAAAAAATGTACTCTCCGATGAAAAAAGTCCACTAAATGAAAACATAGGATATTTTTTACTTTTACATTTTAAATAATGAAATTATTGTAATTATCTTTATTTAAGGGCAAACTATCCACATAGATAATAGCCAAAGCTAACCAAAGTGCTTTAAAAATGAATGGCTATTAATGAAGTCAGGAGTAGCGCAGTGCTGCCCCTGCCTGCCTCAGGAAAACAAACGCATCGACTTCATTCTCCTAAAATAACAACCGCCCTCCACTATTGATGGTTAAAATAAATTTATTGCTAAAATGATTGTACATGATGTAATTTTTGCAATTCATGAGACTTGGCCCTGTTTACTAGATTTAGATCTCTTTCCAAAAACTAAATCTGTTTTATCTTTTGACATATCTGAATGCCATTTCTGGTCATCCGTTTGCCATCTCAACAAATGTCTGTCTCGGCTTCCTACGCTCCCCCTCCCCCCTCCCCCCGTTTTAGTAGCCAAGTGAGCCACTCAGGGTTTTCAGGCCTCCATTTATATTCGGTATACACATAATAGCATCGTTAGTCAGCACTTCCATTCATCTGAATGTGTCTAGGCATATTGGAAGCTGCCCATAGAATTTTCCAATGAAAGTGACAAATGGATGTCAATCAAAGGACCCCACCCATTTCAGCCTTGCTTTGTATGAAATTAATACTTGTGTATATATCTCCCATAACAGAGGCAAGGCGGGTGTTTTGTTTTGTTTTTGCCTTTGTTGTGTGTGTGTGTGTGTGTGTGTGTGTTTACTTTTTTTTTTTTCTGCCTTACTTACTAAGACAAGTTTCCCAGGCAGAGTACTGGTTGGCATTAGGCGAAGTTTCTAACATTTAGCATGCAATAGTCAAAGTAAGAGAATGTAAATGATCACAATTCCATTCCTTTTGATACTCTAGCTTCAAAACTCTACAGCTTTGCCTCAAATGAGTTTGCAGTGAGAACGGTAGAGTCGTTTTCCGAAAGCTAGCAAATCTGGGTCAAAAGGAAAGCTGTTGAGCAGAGGGATAGGAGAGGACGGGGCTGAAGGAAGGAAGCCGCAGCTCTGTGCTTTAGACACCTGTGCACACCGCTCTGCACGCTGGGTTCTACTGGAGTGTCTCCACGTTCGGTCTTCTCATACACAGTTCAGCCTTTGGGGCTTCCTGCCAGGTGACTGACTGTGCCTCCTAGAGACTTGATGCCAGTTTTACTCTGAGATTATTCTGGCTGCCTCTGAAATCCATCGCTGTCTTCTATCTCATAACATGTTTTTACATGTCCAGGGATTGCTGCTGCTGTTCAAAACAAGCAAACAAACAAACAAAACAAAACAAAAACAAAAAAGACCAACTGAACTGAACCTGTGTTGATACATAATTAGTTTTTGTGTTACATGGTAAGATTAAACAGGAGAGATTCTGAAACCCTAACAAACCCTTGACAATAATTTCAGTTTAGCACTTTAGCAGCACGTGGACTAGTCATCACCACCATTGCCCAGATGTCATAAACTGTCTTTGTCCATAAAGAATAAATAAGAAAAGTTTACCACTTGGACATCCTTCGTCTGGAGCTGGTCTGGAACGAAGCTAATCTTTGCTCCCTGGATTACGGGCCACAGTTTCAGTTCCCATTACCCATAGCAGGATGTCTGATTTCACTCCTGTGACCCAGAGAAGGTGTAGTGAGTTTTGAAAAGTGGGGTGCAGATGGTATCTCCGGCTCCTTGAGAAAGTGTGGATAAGATAAAAATCCTTCCAAATGACACTTTGCTTGGGACTGGTCACTGAGACAACTGTGACACTTGTTACTCGTGCTAATCTCGAAGAAATTAGGGACCAGAGACGTAGTGCCTTCTCACTGTGGCCATCACCAGACTTGTCATGGAGATTGTTTGTGAGCACCCAGTGTGCTTTAGGGTCCTGTAGTGATTTTCTTTTTCAACTTTGCTGAATATAAGGTAAAATGAGATATCCCACCCCCCACACACACACACACAAATTGTCCTTCCTGCAAGCTAGACTTGGTTAGAAAGCCCCAGGCTGAGCATCTTGCTCTGTTTACAACTAGAAACAAAGAGCTCCCAAAATAGGGGCTGGGAATCTGGCCCTCTTGCTTATGATTCTGGGGAAAAGTAATAATTATTTTCCCATATAGATTTATATCTGAAAGCTAACTGCCTCTTTTAGGAAAGAAAAAAAATGAAACTTTGGTGTTGCTAATAAACAATACTAACTCAGCTCACAATTGCCCTGGGAATCAGATATGGGAAAGCTTGGGCTGTTCCGACTTCGGCTTCTGAGATATGCAGCACGTGCTATGGCCACCCACCTAGTGGCTATGCAGTATGTTTATTTCCTATAATTTCCTGAATTCTTTCAGCTCTGGAGATACACATAGAATGCAAATCTCTGCTCGGGAGCCTTGTCAGTCTTTTCCTGGTCACCGGCTCCTTCTCACCACCACAGGAGGCTTTGCTCATTTGTGTCTTCGCTCTGTCTTTGTCTTTATTAAAGCGCTCCTCCTCACCCTCCCCTCGCCCCACCTCCACCCCATCCAGAGTTTGACCCCTCAGGCCACCTCTGAAGCGCCAGTAGGTGGCTGTGGAATAGTGGATACAACTCTAGAGGCACAGATTGGCAGGTTCAGCGGTCACTTATACACTCTTCAAGGCCCAAATTATCCATTATGTCCTTAATCTCCCATCTCAGAAAGGCTATTTTTACCAAAGGATCTCAAGGGTGGAGACATTCTAGAGTAGGGCCTGTAAAGTGAGGTTACTTTCAGGTTGTGGTTCCCAGAGAATTCACCACTCAGGGCCCCAAAGCCCTCTAAAACATTTTATGAACACTAGAGGGCTCACAATGAATCCCCCAATGCCTTTAAAACTCCCAGAACCCCAATTAGGTAGTGCTTGTAACCACCTCAGGACCACTGCTATAGCAAGGGCAAAAAAAGAAAAGCTCTGGGTGGCCTAGGACAAAGTGACAGGGATGGATGTTTCCCATCCTACGGCTCCAAGGAGAGGACCATAGGACAAGCAGCTGAAAGGACTCATACCCCGGCCAGACTCTTGACAACTCCCGGGCAGAGGGCCAAGCAGTGGGCCAAGCTCTGGGCATGGCTCCAGAGGCTGGGCCCCAGCCCAGGGCACTCACTGGTTCAGAGAGGCAGAAAAGAGCAGTCTTGGCAACAGGAAAGTGAGTTGAGCAGATTGGGAAAGAGCAAAACCAGGCAGCCCAGGATGCTGTCTCACCGGGCAAGTTCAGCCTAGCAGCGATGGGGATGGAACCTTAGCTCTCCTCTGTCTGGAGCTAAGGGTCTGGGAGGTGGGCACTGGAAGAAAGACTGAGTCCAGGAAATGGCCCAACTCAGGGAGGCAGGAGGAGAGATAGGAGACTGCCCTGCTGGGGAGAGCACCTTGCCCTGGTATCCTTCGGTGACATAGGATGACTCTGACCAGCTTAGTGTCAGCTCTGTGCTCCCTATGGGAATGAGTTATTCCAATGTCAGGATGTCCCCAGTGTTCCTCTGCTTTATAAGGTCTGTAAAATGTTAGGATATCCTAGCCTCCAACCTGAGAGACTTCAAGAGAAAGGAATGAGAAGAGGAAGATCTTTTGCTCCTATTATTCCATTTCTTCTTTTCAGTTCTTACCTAATTTTGTAAGGGCGCGCGCGCACACATGCGCGCACGCACACACACACACACACACACACACACACACACACGAGAGAGAGAGAGAGAAAGAGAGAGAGAGAGAGAGAGAGAGAGAGAGAGAGAGCCCTTTCTGTACTATAACACACCCCTGCTGCTGATATTAGCCACTGCAGTTTGTCCTAAGGATGAAAAGGTGGAAAGCATTTGTCCCCACTTCTAAAGGAAGGTCAAACAACATTTCAGAAAGTTCTGGACCTGGGGGAATATAGGCAACGGTTTGGAGCCAAGAGAACAAAAACAAGAATCAAGTACGGGTTTTGCCGAACTCCAGATGACTTCGGTTGGTGGCTCACATAGTTATCAGGAGAAAGATCTTCCCGCTTTCTGCCAGTAGCTACCAGTTAGTTGTGGCAGCCCATGCCTGTATACTCGGCAATTGGGGGGGGGGGGGGGAAGCTGAGACCAGAGTTAAGACCTGACTGGGTGCATGGTGAGGCCCTGTGACAAGCTAAGCTCAACAAGATGAAGTCGGCTGACTCAGACCAAAGCTCACACACTGACTGTGCTGTGGAGTGCGCTCTGTTGAGGAATCCGTCTGTATCTATGATTTTTATATGTGATGAGTCTTGAGAGTTAGAGCATGGTTTAAGGAAGATATCACTGCGCAGTGGAGGCACACACCGCTGATCCTCTGATCCCAGCACTTGGGAGGCTGAGGCAGGCAAAGTAAGTTCTATAACAGCCTGAGTTGTGTACAGAGAAACCTATCTTGAAAGACCGAAAAACCCCAAAGCAAGCAAGCAAGCAAACAAAAGAAAAAGAATGAGAAAAAAATACTATCCTTTTCTTAGCTCACGAGGAAAAGAAAGACTTCCCTTTCTTCTGCTATTTTTGGAAGCTTTATAGCCACTCTGGATGACTGTCTTTCTGTATACCTTTAGATAGGGCAGATTTTATGTTGGCGATAGTTGGCAGCAGATTTAGCCTGTCCATTAACAGCTAGAATAACAAAAAGTTACGAAATTCAGTTTTCTAAGTGCTTAAATGTAGTAACTCCATTTTGCAAGGTAGAGAAATGGGCAAAAAGAGGTGATTCATGGTACCAGGGTCAGGGAGAGAGCGAAGTTCAGTTTCCAAGCAGGGGTGTGACACGTTCTCCCAAATCGGCTGGGTCTCCGATTTGGAGTTGCTTTGCGGCTGCTAGTTCAGTTGGGTGGAATTGTCTCGTTACAATGTTCTCATTGGAGACCTCAGTGAGCAGTGGTAAACAAACCACAAAGCTAGACTAGACTCTATTGCTGGGTTTGTCTCGTGTTGGTCTGGATGATATTTGAAAATTATTTCTAAATACTCAAAACAACTGATTGAATTTTTCTAAATGAATATATGTGAAAATCCAAGGACAATTTCTTAAAAAAAAAAAGTAGCTGTGTGGCTCTGTGGCCTCTCTGGAGCGTTGAAGCCTGTTTTAAGAAATTGATTTGGCTCCATCATTGCTTTATGAAGGCTGTAAAGTCTGTCTGCTCTTCCTGGCTCATCTCCCTAGACAGGACTTCCAACACTCCCTAGCACGACTTCCCCCGTCTTCTTCCCAAGCGGAGAATCCACCTTCCTGCTGGGGATGCTGCATCACAATCCTCCAGGCCATATCTCAAATGGTGCCTCCTGTGTGAAGCCCCTTCATCCCACTTCCTCTCCTCTGGGTTTCTGCAGAACACAGTTACTCTAGGGTACAGCCCCGTTCCAAGGTAGGACGCTGAAATGATGTGTCTTATGAGCTCTTCTAGGCCAAACATTGTGATTTGCTTCTCTTTATGTACGTCACGAGCCAGCAAAGTCTACAGCATATTTTAAGTGCCATAAAACACTTGTTAAATGAATGAAAAGGTTGAAGTGGTGGGGTTACTTTTATTAAAGTGAGTTGGGCCATACAAGGCCATTTCACTGGTTTTCAGTCCGCCAACCTAGAGTTTTCAGTCATTCCGTCTGATGACATGGTCTTGAAGAAACGAACCTGCTCTTAGGCACATAAACTTCCTGCTTTCCTCCGCAGTAGGATAAGCATTGCTAAAGAACATAATCTTGTGAGATGGCTCAGTGGGTAACAGCATATCCAACACAAACATGGAGTCCCGAGTTTAATTCCTGGAACCCACAGGGATGGGAATAACCAGCCCCACAAAGCTGTCCCAAGACTTCCCTATCATATATGTGTGTACGCCCACATGCACACAATAATAAAAGGTTCAGAAATGTTTTAAAGAGCATACCTTGGGATAGATCAGAAGAAACAGACAACCAGCAAGCACAGCTACGGAATTGGCACAGGTAGGAGCAGAGCTCAGCCTGGGTTTCTAGCTAAGCTGGATTTGGACTGAAGACTTCAAGAGCAGTACTGTGCCTGCCGTCCGTTTTGTGCTTATCTGTGGTTAAAAACCATACTGTCTCCATTTCCCCAAGTATCAGGAAAGCCCTGCTCTTCACAGCTATCCTGTCCTGACAACCCAGGGAGGTGGCGTGTGGGCAAAGGAAGGTCTCTCTTCACTTCTCTTCACTAAGACCAGCACCTTTACTGAGAAAAACGACATCTCATGTTTCTGCTGGTCACCTGTGCTCGGATGAGTGGGGCTTCTGGGTCCTGCAAACTCGGAGCAGGTTTTCTTTCCAGCTTCATCCAGCACAACACACCCTGCATCTCTGCTCCAACCACAGAGGCCTGGCCCTTTGTTTCTGCTTCCAGACCCCGTCACAGACTGTTCCGTTAATCCCGGACACTTCCGTTGCCTCTTGTTGGTTTTCCTAATCTCAGTCTTCACGTATGTAATTCCCTTAACTTCTTTGGTCTAGTCTCTCTCTCTTTTTCTCCTCTCTCTCGCCAACTCCTTTTGCCTCACTGTCTTGGTTCTCTGTTCTCTCTTCTTTGTTTTGTCTTGAGTCGCGGTCTCACAGTGTAGCTCAGAGTGGTCTTGAACTTGTAATCCCTCGCCTCACTGCTTTAGCCTCCCAAATGCTGGGGTGACAGGCATGCGTGGTCATACTCAGCACCAGGCATTTTGTCATACATACATACACAGGCAAGGAGCAGAGCTGGAGTACCCAAATCCATGTAAAAGTCAATGCATGATGGTGTGTGCATGTAATCCCAGTGCTGAAGAAAGCAGAGGCAGGAGGATGCCTGTGACTTGTTGTCCAGCCAGACTAGCTGAGTTACTGGGTCCCTGGTTCCATAGTCAGTTCTTGTCTCAGAAAATAAAGGGGGGGGGGAACAGTTTCTGAGAAACAATATCCAAGGTCGACTTCTGGCCTACACACACACACACAGAGAGAGAGAGAGAGAGAGAGAGAGAGAGAGAGAGAGAGAGAGAGAGAGAGAAACAGAGAGAAACAGAGAGAGAAAGAGAGAGAGAGCTCTCCTTGGTGATTTATTTATTTATTTATTTATTTATTTTTTAAAGTTTTGTTTTTTTTAAATATTTATTTATTTATTTATTATGTATACAATATTCTGTCTGTGTGTATGTCTGCAGGCCAGAAGAGGGCGCCAGACCTCATTACAGATGGTTGTGAACCACCATGTGGTTGCTGGGAATTGAACTCAGGACCTTTGGAAGAGCAGGCAATGCTCTTAACCACTGAGCCATCTCTCCAGCCCTGGTGATTTATTTATAAAGTTATCTCATTAAATTAGATACTCCTATTTTTCTTCTCCTATTTATTTACTCCTATTTTTCTTCTCCTATTTACTCCATGAAAGCGAAGACTTTTGCCCATTTTCGCAACTTTGTATCCCAAGTTCCCAGCTTGCTGGATAAAGAGTGAGAGACTCTAGACTGAGTGAAATCAGTCAGAGAAGTAGGCTTGCAGATGGGCTAAATTAGACGTATCTATTAGGTAAAACAGTCCTTACCCACAGGAGACCTGTAAAAGGGAAGGTACCAGGTATTTTGGTCACACATCCATTCTTGGAACATCTCCTCTGTATCAGGCTCCCAGATCAGTCTTAAGGATACATTTTGAATGAGACACCGAGGCTTGCCATCCTTCAAACTTCCCTTTACTGTGTACAAGCTGATGATAACTCTAATAATGTAATATTGTTAGTGTAGTGGATTGAGCTATGGCTATGTATACTATATGATTTATACATATATACATATATATATATACATAAACAAATATGCCCCCCCCATTTCTTTTCTTTTTGGTTTATGTATTTTCTTAATCAAGATTTCTCTTTGTAACAGCCTGGCTCTTCTGGAACTTGCTCTGGAGACAAGACTGGCCTCAAACTCATAGAAACCTGACTGCTTCTGCCTCCTGAGTGCTGGGATTAAAGGCCTGAGCCACCATGCCTGGCTATGTTATAGGTTCTTTAGTATCTGTGGCACACATGTATCCGTTCTCTTGCTTTTTCACCCAATCGCCAATGACATTTTATTATCTCTAGCGCTATAACTAAAGAAGGGGACCCTTGGAGGAATTACATCTCTTACACAAGATTGCTCACTGGGAACACAACCAGAGACCTTGGATCTGGTTGGCATTGATGTTCCCTTTTTGGATATTAAAGATAGGCAGAAATGAATCTGAGATTCTCCCATAGTCTCAAATTTCAGTGTCTTATTCTTTGGATACAATCTTCCACCCCTTCTGAACAGAACCGAAGGTCTTATGTCCTCAGCGTTTCTTCTTCATGGAGGATTGTGATATGGCTCCCCTTTGCCCTGCATTTTCATTCCTATCAGTCTTTACGGGTGTGGGGAGGATGACGAGTTTCAGTCATTCTGACAAGTTAAATCAGTATGCCCTTCTAGATGCGGGTTCCTGAGAGAACACACTCATTTCTGGCAGAATCCCACAGCCAGGATAATGGTGAATCAATCCCACACCAGTTATGTTTTAAAGGGATATTTATTTTGGGGGGTAAACTTACATGCACATAAACCGTCAGGAAAGGAGCCTAGTTGCTGGAGCAGGAGCTGGAACCAAACGCTGGAACCAAAAGTCGGAGCCGAGGCTTGCCGCTCTTCTTTTAAAGAGAAATATACCATGCCCCAGTGGGCTGGTAATTCAGCGGCTATTGGCTGATGGAGTGGAAGGCGCTCCCGCAGCACTGTGGGCTCGTGTTTCAGCGACTATTGGCTGAAGCAGCGGAAGGTACCCCCGCAGCACCTCCCCCTTTTGTTTAAGTAAGAGAGTTCTAAGCCTACTACGAAATTATACACAGTAAGTACAAACCTACAAAATTATGTACAATAAGTACAAATATCCTATTCTAACTAGCTAAAGTCTTGTATAATAAATAACTTGGCCAAGTCATGAGAGGAAAGTAGCTACATTTATCTAGTCTTCAACCCCATAGAAGATCCCGAGAAGGGAAATAATGTTACCTGAATAATTAGGAAGTGCAATCAAAGAACTTCCAAAACATGCAACAAATCACAGAGACAACTGGCTACCTGGGCAGTCACCAAAGACCTGTTTGCAGCGTTGAAGCAACCAACTTTGACTAAGGCCTAGAATAACTGACAGATTATTTTTAACAGGCAAGAGATTTTTCAAAACCATCTTACCCTGTCTTGGCAAGATTTAACAGTTCTGCTTATCCATTTCCGGATACCGTGTATTTGTCAGTAGTTGAAGTATGGGCAGTTCCTTGCCCAGAGGCCAGTTTTGTCAAGAAGACAAGTTCCAAGTGGAGTGTCTTTGGTGCTCAACAATCTCTCGGGAATAGGTCGGTGTTGCCAGGAGTGATTGTGTCTCACTACACAGAACTCTAAGATTAAATTAAATGTCACTTTCTACAGCTCTTTGAAGAGGTTGAAGACTATTATATATAATCTCTATGTATCTAAAGAACCTGATTAGTCTAACCATAAATATGACAGACATAGATGACTATTGATCTACAATTCTTAACATGTATCTAACTTAAAGACTAAGAGAATAAACAACTGTGCAATAAATGAGGACAATGACCTCAAAAATGTAAACAATAAATATCAATACATATACAATATATGAGTATCTTAATCAGAGGTAGAAATGTATACTGCAATATGGTATACATATATCAATACAATATATATCAATACATAAAAAATGTTTTAAACAGGTAGAAGCATGCATACATACAATATTCAATATAATTTAACTTTGTATCCATATACAAAAATCTATGCCGATGTAATTATCTATAAACAATAACTCACAAATATCATTATTATCTATCCAATTTCCCTCTTTTTTTTCTCAAAAAGATCCCTGAGCTTATAAAATTCCTTTCTAAATTTTCAACCGTATACTAATTATAATCAATCCCTAACTATTGTTCCTAAACCTGAGGACAAACTTTGCTGAGAGAGGGGATATTGTCCTCTAGAATTACTTCCAGCTGTCATGGGGGTGAGGTTCTTTCTGGAGGATCCTATGAAAGTAAAATGATGGTTAAATTTTAAGATAAATGTCTTTTAAAATTGCAAACAGTCTCTGAGTATTTTGTGGAGGTCTGGCCAGAATGTTGTACAAGATGTGCACCATTTCAGCTAACCAAGTTGGAAACATCTGTGCAGCTGATACCCAAAACAGGACTTGTAGTAGCACTATCATGTATCATGATATCATATCAACCAAGTGGAGTTGTTGTTATGGGGGTCCCATCTTCTTCCTGGAAACTTCAAATGTCAGTGCAGAAAAAACTCATTGTTCATTGTGGAAAACTTAAACATTAATTATATAGACATATACAAACATATATTAAATGAAAGGTATGATAGACATATTCAATGAAAAGTATGATAGATATGAAGAAAAGCAAAGATGTTTTCTAAACTCATATTTCTTTCTGTCTCATATCATGGCTCTTGACATAAGACAGAAACTCCAGAAACTCTGGGTTTTTCTCCTAACAACAGGCTTGGAATTAGAGAGGGACCGAGCCAAGAGTCCAACTTCAAAACCAGCTCTATAAATTCAGAAATATGATTTAGTATATTCCAGAGCTTCATACTCACAGAACCTATTCAGTTTTCTTGAGAATCCATATTGGGTAGTTATTTTTCCATTTGTCAGTATTCAAACATCCAGGGTCCTTTGAATTTTTCAAAGACGAGTGTTTTCCTGTGGAGACAAGAACAGAACCCTGCCCCCATTCTATGTCTTTCTTACCACCTGTATGGTCATCATCATTGTAGATGCTGTCATTTCTCCGTTCCAAGAGGTTTCTTCTCTTCAGATCTAACCTTTATTAATTTTGATGGTATCCACAATTTTTCTTCTCCCGTGGAAACAAGAGCAAAACCCCTTCCCCAACGTAGCACATCTCCTGGCTTCCATTGAGAGGTCAGCACATCCTTGATATAAACTGGTTGATTTAGTTCAGCAGACTTTTTTTTCCATTATCCAATGTCTTTCTGCCGCTGTTGTTCCCTTCTCATTAGCGTTAAGAAAATTCAAGGTTGTAACATGAGGGGCCGGCTTGTTGGGGTTTCCGTCCCGCCTGGTACCCCAACAGCCGGCAAATCCCAAAGAGAAATTACACACAGGACTCCATAAGGTTATAAACTGATTGGTTCATTAGGTCAGGCTTCTTGTTAACTCTTATAACTTATATTAACCCATTATTCTCATCTATGTTAGCCATAATGGGCTCAGTACCTTTCTCGGTGTGACAGCTTACATGTTGCCTCTTCAGTGGTCTGTACAGGAATGGCTGAGAGAGAGCTTCTGCTTCCAGAATACTCCCAGTCTCTTTGCTCCACCCCTACTTCCTGTCTGGCTTTCCCGCCTATACTGCCTGCCTGGCCAATCAGCGTTTTATTAAAATATGATTGACAGAATACAGATAATTCTCCCGCACCATTTCCCTCTCTCTTTTTTTTAAAAACAAAGGAAAATACCCATAATCCATTTGTTGGGAATGTGGGCGTAGTATTTCAGGCTACTTCCTGCTGGTTGGGGGCGCTGATAGTCTTAAGGGGACCTAAAGAAAATTTAGAGTTATAATCAAGTCATGACTGGAGTATCCTGTGAGTCTCGATCATCTCAGGCAGTAGTCTTGAATCTGTTCTGGATGTAGAACTCAGACATCTGGGCCATCTGTTCCTATCGGAGATTTTTCAGGTGGCCTCCCTTGGTCAAAGGTGATTATTCTTAACTCTGAATAAATCCAGAGTCTCTCGTTTTCTGTGGAAACAAAAGCAAAATCTCTTCTCCAAAGTAACATACCTTTTGACTTCAGTTTTGAAGCCAAGGTATTTTCAAAATTCCTATCTTGGGTTAGTTCAGCAGCATTTATAAACAAAAGTCTTTTAGCAGTTGTTGCTCCTTCCTCAGCAATCAAACAATTTAAAGAGAGCATAATAGCATACAGTATGAAGATTCTCTGTGCATTTTCCATCTTTATGTGGCTTTATTTTAACCTCTATTTCTTTTATTTTTACTTTTACTTTTTGAGACAGGATCTTTGTATATCTTTGTCCTGGAATAACACTGTAGACCAGGCTGTCTTTGAACTCACAGAGATCCTCCTGTCTCTGCCTCCCCAGTGCTGGGATTAAAGGTGTATGCTACCACACCTTGAACTCACAGAGATCTGTCTCTGCCTCCCAGGCATTGGGATTAAAGGCGTGTACTACCACACCTTGAGGTCACAGAGGTCAATCTACCTCTACCCCTTGAAGTCACAGAGGTCAATATGCCTCTGCCTCCCAGGCATTGGGATTAAAGGTGTCTACCACCACACCCAACTACTCTCTTTCTTTCCTTTTAACTTTAAGAACTTTAACTTTTAGCCTGCATATACACACTGTAAACCATTTAGAGGTTTTCTTCCTCTTTGAATCTCTCTTTACTGTATATTTTTCTTTTTCTGACCATATGAGTCTTTAATTTACTAAGCAATATGGAGAGCTGTGGCTTTGACGGCTAGATCCAGCTCATTCCTTAGCTTTTCAGACTCAAGGCTGAGGTACCAGCCAGAGCTGTGTTCACTGCCACAACTCTATGGCGTTTCAAGGTCCTTGCCAGCAAGCAAGCTGCAGCATTCTGCTCACAGACCACACTCAGTCAGATTGCCTGCCTGAAAGAGTCAGAGTTTGCTCTGGCAGGACAGCCCAGAAAGCCGGCATTTTAAAACGGCACAGCTTTTTTCCTGCTACGACTGAAAACCGAAAAGCATGCGTTCAGCTTTTCATCAATACCATTTAAGTGTTTCGCGGCAGGACCTCTTAATGAGCTACAAAGTTTTGCAGCTAAAGCTGAGTCAGGAAGCCTCTCTTAAATGAGAGCATTGCTTGCCTCTAGCAAGCAGAGCAGACCCGAGAAATTGCTGCCACCAAGTAAACATGCTTTACTCTATTCTTTCCCAAACTTTCTCAAGCTTTCTGTGGATTCAGTTATCCACGTCGGGCGCCAACTGTAACATGAGGGGCCGGCTTGTTGGGGTTTCCGTCCCGCCTGGTACCCCAACAGCCGGCAAATCCCAAAGAGAAATTACACACAGGACTCCATAAGGTTATAAACTGATTGGTTCATTAGGTCAGGCTTCTTGTTAACTCTTATAACTTATATTAACCCATTATTCTCATCTATGTTAGCCATAATGGGCTCAGTACCTTTCTCGGTGTGACAGCTTACATGTTGCCTCTTCAGTGGTCTGTACAGGAATGGCTGAGAGAGAGCTTCTGCTTCCAGAATACTCCCAGTCTCTTTGCTCCACCCCTACTTCCTGTCTGGCTTTCCCGCCTATACTGCCTGCCTGGCCAATCAGCGTTTTATTAAAATATGATTGACAGAATACAGATAATTCTCCCGCACCACAAGGTTAATAAGGCATTATGTAATCTATTTCTGGGGGCATTTCCTACCCCTTTCTGCTTATTTAACATATCCTTTATAGTTCGATTTGATCTTTCTATGACTGCTTGACCTGTAGGATTGTATGGTATACCTGTAACATGCTTAATATTATAATAAGCAAAAAACCGTTTCATTTTCCTAGAGACATAAGCTGGACCATTATCTGTTTTTATTTGTGCAAGTATACCCATAATGACCATAACTTCTAATAAATGTGTGATTACTGAGTCAGCTTTTTCTGAGCCTAAAGCAGTTGCCCACTGAAAGCCTGAATAAGTGTCAATGGTGTGAAGTACATATTTTAATTTTCCAAATTTTGCAAAGTGGAACACATCCATCTGCCAGATTTCATCCCTTTGAGTACCCTTCGGGTTAGTCCCTGCAGGTAGTGGTGTTTGGTTATATTAAGAGCAAGTAGGGCATCTCTTTACAATCTCCTTAGCTTGTTGCCAGGTAATGGAAAACTCTTTCTTTAAACCTTTGCTATTGACGTGATGTTTTTTATGAAATTCTGAGGCCTGCAACATGCTTCCAATCAATAATTGATCAATTTCTGCATTACCTTGTGCTAGAGGACCTGGCAGACCCGTATGGGACCGGATGTGTGTTATGTACATCGGGCAAAGCCTATTCCTAATTATGTCTTGTACCTGGATAAACAATGAAGTCAACTCTTTATCATCTGGTATAAATTCAGCAGTTTCAATATGCAAGATAACTCTTTCTGCATATTGTGAATCTGTAACAATATTAAGAGGTTCTTTAAAATCCCTTAGCACCATAAGAATGGCTTGTAATTCTGCCTTCTGGACAGAAGTATAAGGGCTTTGTTCCACCTTACTCAATTCATCTGATTTGTAACCAGCCTTCCCTGATTTATTAGCATCAATATAAAATGTATGGGCTCCAGTTATTGGAGCATCACGTACAATTCGAGGAAGAATCCAAGAAGTTCTCTTTATAAGGTTAAGTCTACCACTTTTTGGATAGTTGCTATTAATTTCTCCCAAAAAATTAGCACAAACCCTTTGCCATGGTTCATTGTCTTCCATTACTTTTTTATTTCATCAGTAGTGAAAGGCACTATAATTTCTGCTGGGTCTATACCTGCTAGTTGACGAAGTCTCAGCTTACCTTTTATAATTAATTCAGAGACCTTTTCTACATAAGTTTTCAATTTTTTACTTGGTTTGTGTGGTAAAAAGATCCATTCTAAAATAGTATCTTCCCTCTGCATTAAAATTCCCATAGGAGAAATTCTGGAAGGCAATATGACTAGAATGCAACTACAATTTGGATCCACCCTATCTACATGTGCCTCCTGTAATTTTTCCTCAACCATTGACAGTTCCTTTTCTGCTTCAGCTGTTAATTCTCTGGGACTATTCAAATCTTTTGATTTGTTACCATCTAAGGTTTTGTTTAAATGAATTATTAGATCAGGTGTTATCCTAACAGCTGGTCGTAGACTGGAAATGTCTCCTAACAATCTCTAAAAATCATTAAGAGTCTGTAACCGGTCTCTCCTAATTTGTGCCTTTTGTGTCCTAATTTTCTATAAACCTATTCTGTAACCTAGGTAATTTACAGAATCTCCTCTCTGAATCTTTTCAGGAGCAATTTGTAATCCCCATTTAGGCAAAATTATCTTTACTTCCTCAAACATTCTTTCTAAAGTATCTATGTTTGAATCGGATAGCAAAATGTCATCCATGTAATGGTATATTATAGATTTAGGGAATTGCTTATGTATTATTTCTAATGGCTGACTTACAAAGTATTGACACAGGCTGGGGCTATTGAGCATTCCCTGTGGGAGGACAGTCCACTGGTATCTCCTAGTAGGCTGGGAGTTATTATAAGTAGGCACTGTGAAGGCAAATTTTTCTCTATCCTTTTCTTGTAATGGTATGGTAAAGAAGCAATCCTTCAAGTCAATAACTATAAGAGGCCATCCTTTGGGTAACAGAGAAGGCAGAGGAAGTCCAGACTGTAGAGGGCCCATAGGTTGAATTACCTTGTTGACAGCCCTTAGATCTGTCACCATTCTCCATTTGCCAGATTTCTTTTTTACAAAAAACACAGGGGAATTCCAAGGGCTAGTGGACTCCACAATATGTTGAGCATCTAATTGTTCCTGTACCAATTGTTCTAAAGCCTGCAATTTATCTTCAGCTAAAGGCCATTGTTTAACCCATATTGGCTTTTCAGTTAGCCATTTTAAAGGTAGGGCTGTAGGTACCTCTACAGGTTTGTTAGTTGTTTTATGTTCTTGTACAGCCTGAAAGTCTGGTGACCTTTGTGCATAGTACTTTATTACATCCTTCCCAGAATCATGACTTCCTGAGACTGCAGGAATGTTAATCTGGGTATTCCATTGTTGTAGCAGGTCACGGCCCCATAAATTTATTGCAATATCAGCTACATATGGCCTTAACTTTCCTCTTTGACCCTCTGGCCCAATACACTGAACCCATCTCGTGCTTTGTTTAACTCGAGATATGGTTCCAATTCCTAGTAATTGAACATCTGCCTCTTGAAGAGGCCAATTTGGATGCCAAGATTCTGGAGTGATGATACTCACATCTGCTCCTGTGTCTATCAAGCCAACAATCACAATTCCATTTATACGTACTCTCAGCTTTGGTCTCTGATCATTTATAGAAGTTTGCCAAAATACACGTTTCTTATTTCCTAATTTAATTTCTGACTTATCCTCCAAATTTACATCATTTAGAACCTTATGATTTTGTACAGAAGCTTCTAGAGTTTTTAATTTTCCTGGTGTGACATGTCCTCCACGGTTACTGGGAATGACTGGGCCACTTTTGGCTTGGGGGCCTGCGAGAGGCCCCTCAGGGAGTTTCCCGATGGTATCAGGTTGCCTTGTCTGTCTGTTGTTGATCTGCATTCATTCGTCCAATGTCTTCTTTTACCACACTTTCTACATATACCTGAAGGCCGAGGTTTTCTATTCCTGCCATTCCTAGATGAAGTGCTATTCCTAGGAATACCTTGCCTGCAATCCCTTTTTAGATGTCCAAATTTACCACAATTAAAACATTTGGCAGGTTGATGTCCCCTCATCGCTTTAGAAATCGCTTCTCTTACCCAAGATTCGTCATCGTAATTAAAGGTCTGAAAATTCATGGTATGCTGGATCCATTCATCCATAGGTGCTGATCTAGACCTTAAAGGCCCAATTATCGTTTTGCAGTCTAAGTTTGCATTTTCAAAAGCCAGTGATTCAAGAATTAGTCGTCTAGCTTCTGGGTCTGTTATTCCTGTGTTCAGAGCCTTAATTAATCTTTTCAAAAAGTCAGTATAGGGTTCTCCCTGTCCCTGCCTAACCCTAGTATATGACTCTACCTTTCTTCCTGGCTCTGGTAATCTACCCCAGGCATTTAAAGCTGCCTTGTGGCATAGAGACAATACTTCATCATCATAAAGAGCTTGGACCTGTGGATCAGCGTAAGCTCCTATGTCAAGAATTTGATCCTGTGAAACCTCTACACCTTTTGCTCTTCCTTGCTGTTCCATATGTTTGGATTCTTCCTTGAAATAAACTCCAAACATCAAGGAAGGTCCATCTTTGAGGACCACTGAAGCTAACTGTGAGAAATTGTGGGGGATAGCCCTGACATTAGAAGCCCAAGTCCTTATCATTTCCTTAACAAATGTAGAGTGCAAGCCATAATTAACAACGGCTTGCTTAATTTCCTTTAGGTCATTCATACCTACTGGCATCCATCTAGATTCTTTGGCTCCCTTTGAGCCTTTAGAAGTTGATGCTTTGTCAGAATAAATTACAGGGTATGTTGCTAAAACCCTGGGTAAGCCAGTTCTAACAGGTGGTGGTGGCATTGTATCCTGCCCTTGTGTCTTCTCACCCGGATCATCAGTTCCAATAATTTTTTCAATCATTTCAAATCTTTGTATCATCACCTCTCTTAAATCCTGAATCTCCTGACCTGCATGTGTTTCTAGTGATTTCACTAAGGTATCAATTTTTTGGTCCCCATTCTGCACTTGTGACTCCAAGGTCTTAATGGTTCCTTTTAAAGATAGTATCTCCTCCTTGAACTGCCCCTGGATATCATGTAAATTGCCGTCTTGGAGGTATATTCTGTCTGTTACCTTATCAAAACTCTGTGATAACTTTTCAAAGTCAAATTCAACAGCCTGGATCCTTTCAGGTAATTTCTTAGTGCCCTTAGATAAGGAGTCAATTTTGCCTATCATAGTATTAATCCTACCAATTAATGCCACGTATTTCCACAATGATATAACATTAAGAAGGAAACTAAAACCTAATAACCAGTAAATCGAGGTACCTCCATAGGCATATAGGCCACTTGTGATTTCTACCAAAGTGGCAGCAAAAGCTGCAGCTAGAGTCCCATTAAAAAAGAAACCTACCATTTTACCTTTCAGCCACCAGATGGGGATGTCTCCCCGAGTCGCGACTGGAGCCACTGTAGGCCTCACGACAAATCCTGTTTTAAAATCTGCTCTGTTATTTGTTCAAAAACTGGGGAAAATGAGTCAATTGAGAGGTCAGATGTACACAGAGAGAAAATCCAGAGCCAGGCACAGAGCACAAAAGGTCAGAGAGCTTCTAGTGGCCAATAAACAAGGCAGCCTGGCCTACCCCGGCCAGGCTCTCCTACCCTGCCGCTCTGTTCAACCCAATGCAGAGGGTCGTGACACAGCCACTGCGCTGTTGCTAAAGAGGCCTAGTGCTTTGGGCCCCCGTGTCCCTGTGCTGGGATAAAGGGTCAAACTGCTTGTAGCGCTCCCAATCAGTTATGGCGGATGGCGGATGGCTGGGGGGGGGGGGGGGGTTTAAGGGGTAGGGGGGGTTCAAACAGCTTGCTGGAACTTCAAAGGGAGCTTGTGCTATGAGCCCTTTGACTCATGTTGCAAGGAAAAAATTTTAAAAATCCGTGCAGAACAGAACAAAGTAGGCCGGTAAAGACTGTCCGAACCATGTGTATCCTGGGAGGCATGGAGGTTATGGCTGAGGGAGGGCTCCTGCCCAAGCCGAGCTGCGGCAGGCAACCAAAGCCAGAGGCTGGCAGCTGAGCCGGGGGTGTGTGGTATGGGGGTGTTCTTAAACCAAACGCTGGGTGCCAAATAATGGTGAATCAATCCCACACCAGTTATTTTATAAAGGGGTATTATTTTGGGGGTAAACTTACATGCACATAAACCGTCAGGAAAGGAGCCTAGTTGCTGGAGCAGGAACCGGAACCAAGCGCTGGAACCAAAAGTCCGAGCCGAGGCTTGCCGCTCTTCTTTTAAAGAGAAATATACCATGCCCCAGTGGGCTGTAATTCAGCGGCTATTGGCTGATGGAGTGGAAGGCGCTCCTGCAGCACTGTGGGCTCGTGCTTCAGTGACTATTGCGTGAAGCACCGGAAGTACCTTTCACAGCACCAGGATGCCCCTGTTCTTCCCTCCAATAAGTCACGATCTTGTCTTTAATGGATCAGGTTCAAAGTTTCCTCAGGTAGTGGTTTTTGTGGCTCAGTCTCTAAAGAAGTTTGGAAGGGCCGATTACCTTTACCGGTTGGCAGAGCACTGTACAGGCTTCCCAGCATCCTCAGCAATTGCCAGCACCTCACCCCTGGCAATGAGGGGAGGGGCAGACAGTGTCTAAATTCCCTGATCCCACTTCCACCTTGCATACTTCTGCTAACACTGTTCCGGTCTGTTCCCTGTATTTGTTTTTTTGGTAACCCAGACCTCATCACTCCTACTGGCAACTCACTTGTGGTGACAGCTAACTCGGGATTGTGGGTTGGCTTTGACAGACCCAGCCGCAGCGGTTGTACAGCAGCTGCTGTAGCCTCTCAGTAGAGTTTGGGCAGAACTGGCTCGTACAGCTGACACTGGTCCGTGAGCTGGAGAGTCAGTAAAAGAGGCTTGACACAGCGGCACAATGACCCTGTCCTCTTGATCTGTACTCATCCATCCGCTGACCCGTAAGTTGGAAGTTGTCATTGTTGTTGGGTCCTGTGTCTGTCCATGCAACCCGACCCCCCCCCCCCCCACACACACACATCACACACCTCGGGTCATTCAAGCCTCTCTGCTTCTTTGCATTGCTATCTTGCAGACTTTGCTGTCAGGATTTATTCTTCTCTCTCCCACCTTCCACTGCTTTCTTTTGACCGGTCCTATACCTCTGAGCCTACACATCTCTCTTCACCCACAACAGCTTACAGTAGCCATCTACATCAGTCACTTTATTGTCTCACCCCTTATTCCATTCTCTGGTTACAGTTTCCACTCTCAGTGCCCCTGGACCACACTGGAAAGTCCAAGGACATCTTTACGTTAAAGCTAGCTGGACCTCTCTTTTCCACTGGACAGCGACTGTCACTTATCCTGTTCTAAGGTTTGGAGACTGCCACTCCACAAATCTAGGCACTTCTCCATGTCTTGTAATGTTTCTCCCCACTCCACTGTTCTCATACCATCTGTTATTCTAAGGTGATCTTCTACTCTGCGCTCTTAATTTTTAACCATATGTTGATACTTAGATCTCTATGGATCCAACACAGTGCTCTACCTAGAACTTCCAATATTTACTAAATACTGTTTCTTGGTGTTCCAAGGATGCTTCAGGTTCAACTAATTAAAACATAATTGATTATCATACTCTTAAGCCTGTTTTCTAGATAATTTTATAAGAAATAATCGCCTAGCAATGCAAACAACACGATGAGAATCACTTTTGTCTCCTGACTACCCTTCCAAGGACGCTGTTGATGTTCCAACGTATTTTGGTACTTGATTTCCTTTCTTGTGGCAGACAGGGATGGCTACCAGCTCACAACTCTTTCTCTTTTTCTTGATTAGAAAAATAAATCAAAACAGACAAACAAACAAAAAACTCCCTTGCTTTGTCATGCAGCCACAAGATTCTCAAATAAGCTTGAGGAAAGCCTGGCATTTGTCTCAGCCCCAACGTCCATGGAGAAGTCTTCATTTCCCAATACTCAGCCAATAATGATAATTCTTGTTAAAGAGCAACTCAGAAATATTTAATTAGTTCTTTACAGAATATTTGACGAATCTATGAGGAAAACAGTCATTAGATTATTGTCAATGAACAAGAGTAAAAACTACTAAGTATTATCAAGGAAGCTGGGAGAAACAAAAAGCCCTGCTGGAATTCTGGGTAGACTAAACCTTGTTTCATATTCCAGATAAGTAAGTTGATTAGCCGGCAGCTGCTGTATTTCGTTCTTCTGTCACGTTCTGTTAAATCTGCTCCCTTCTCCACCTCTACTGCTTCAGCTAGTTTAAGAAAACTTCTGAACCACTCAACCCTCAACACACACACACAAACACACACACACACACACACACACCATGCTAGATCATCCATGTCAGATCATTCTAATAATTCTAATTAGATATTCTAATTAGAGAAGGGGCCCCCTGTTGAAGGGGGCAACAGTACTCTACGTGGTGGACATAAACCTACATTCGAAGAGAAGGACGAAGTAGGACATCATGCCTGAGAGGCACCAATGCAAAGGGAACACTCAGTACAATGGGCCTTTTCCAAGAGAAATGAAAGGCCACATTAGTTGTCTTCAATTGCAGTTCAGGAACCTCAAGTTCTACAATGGTAGGAGTTGGGTGTGGTCCTACCCCATCTCTAACATTCATGACTACTGAAATAGCCAGGGAAACATTCCCTAATGACACACACACCAAATCTGTCACCAACTGAGCATTTCCATAAGTGCCATGTTTATAAGATGCTTCCTAAGAACCCTGCTATTGGCGCTCACCAAGGGCCAGTAACAACTTACAGGAAAAGGTACAGAGGCTGCATTTTAATCCTCCCCCACTGAATCCTTGATATGAAAAATGAGCATTCACAGAGCTTTCAACAATACCTCTACCTTTTCATTTTGAAAAATTCTGAGTACAAAGAATACCTATACCCATCACCCAAAATTGCTAATTGTTAATATTTTTTACAAGCTCTCCCCCATGTTAAAATACATGCTAATTTTTTGGTGAATAGTCTAAAATGGCGTTGCAGACGGCATGGTTTCATCACTTCCTCCTTTAGTATGTGTCTCCTAATGACACAACCTCTTTTCTACATGGTCACTGTTGTCAAGACACATGACACCAAGGCAGTGGCTTGCCCAGCACAGAATCTATACCCAGATTTCTGTTCTGAATGAAAATCACTGCTCTGGTTCTGATCGTTTGACCAATCCCCCACAACATCATGCTGAAGAACTGTGAAATCCATTTCACTGCTGTTTGTCTTCTCTCCCTTTGTGTAAAATAAGCCTCCCACAATTGTCACGACATCAATACTAAATAATATAGTATTCAATATAGACAATATAGACATCAATAATAAAGGATTAAAACTTCATTCTGTAGAATGTTCTGCATTGTTTATCTTTGTGCCGAACTCGGCTTCAGTATTTTTGATAAGAATTCTATGTTAAAAAAAAATACTGTCTCTCCAGACATTGTGCTGTACACATTTAATCTTAGAATTTGGAAGGCAGGGGCGGGCAGATCTCCATAAACTGGGAGGGCAGCCTAGTTTATTCACACAGAGTTCCAGGTCAGGTAGGCTTACATGGTGAGACACTTGTTGACTGAATTTTCTGTCCTGCCCGGTTCCCAAAGAAATCACACAGAAGTCTACATTAACTATAAACTGATTGGTCCATTAGCTCAGGCTTCTTATTAACTCTTACAACTTATATTAGCCCATTATTCTTATCTATGTTAACCACATGGCTCGGTACCTTATTTAGCGAGGCAGTCACAACTTGCTTCTTCTGTGGCTGACTGAGTCCTCTTCCCAGAATTCTCCTGTTCTCATTGACCCACTTCTACTTCCTGTCTGGTTGTCCTGCCTATACTTCCTACCTGGCTACTGGCCAATCAACGTTTATTTAAAATATAGTTGACAGAATGCAGACCATTGTCCCACACCAGACACTGTCTAAACTGTCTTAACACTGTCCTTCTTAGTACACTGTTGAGGAAACACATTGAAGGTTCATCTGATCATTTCTACCAGATCCCAGCATTGGTTAATAGATGTACCTCATAGGCACACCCAAAGGTAGGGAGCTGAGGAGGGAAGATCCATTTTAACAGTAGGTGGCGACACCCTATGGGCTAGGGTCCCAGGCTGAATACAAGGGGACAAGGAAAAAGTCAGCTAAGCATCTATGTCTGTGTTCTCCAACAACAGGCACAGTGTGAGTCTCTGCCTCACACCCCTGCTGCCATGCTAGAGCCAAACCCTCCCCTGCCCACGATGGACTGCACCCCCAGAGTGAGCTTTTCCTCTCTAAGACCATTATTCTATTTGGTCACAGCAATGACACAGTAAACAATATAGTTACAGCCAGTGATGCTGTTTAGATCTCTCTCTCTCTCTCTCTCTCTCTCTCTCTCTCTCTCTCTCTCTCTCTCTCTAGTTATATTTATCAACTGAATTATTTATTATGGTAGCTTCCCAATGGTAAAACCACAATCTTCATGTACTGAACACTTAGTAAAATAAAATAGAAAATAAGGCAATTACATTTCATAAAAAATTCAAAATTATTTGTTAAATTTCACCAAAACATTTTTAACATGTTGAGAAATTGAATTTTCTGTAAGACTGTCTCAAATCCACAATTGTCTTTGTTCACACAGATCTGACAAGCTTACTGGTATCTAATATCTCCAATCTTCAGATCAACACATAAGTTCAGTGACTTAAAAACAGTATGGTGTACTGTAAGGGAGAGATTCATCCAGAGCCCGGAGTCCTCAAATGTGTCCTCCGACCTTTAACACAATATATGCCCTTCTTGGATTTGTCTCTTAGGCATAATATGCAGACTGAACTTTGGAATCTTTAAAATTCTTCATTTTGGATTTTAAATTTATTGTTAGCTTATCTTTTTGGTGGAGGTGGAGGAGGTGGAGGTGGAGGTGGAAGTGGAGGTGGAGGTGGAGGTGGAGGAGGTGGTGGTGGAGGTAGAGGAGGAGGTGGAGGTGGAGGAGGTGGAGGTGGAGGTGGAGGTGGTGGAGGAGGTGGAGGTGGTGGAGGTGGAGGTGGAGGAGGTGGTGGAGGTAGAGGAGGAGGTGGAGGTGGAGGAGGTGGAGGTGGAGGAGGTGGTGGTGGAGGTGGAGGAGGAGGTGGAGGTGGAAGAGGTGGAGGTGGAGGTGGAGGTAGAGGTGGAGGAGGTGGAGGTGGTGGAGGTGGAGGTGGAGGTGGAGGTGGTGGAGGTGGAGGTGGAGGAAGTGGAGGTGGTGGAGGTGGAGGAGGTGGAGGTGGTGGAGGTGGAGGTGGAGGAGGTGGAGGTGGTGGAGGTGGAGGTGGAGGAGGTGGAGGAGGTGGAGGTGGAGGTGGTGGTGGAGGAGGTGGTGGTGGAGGTGGAGGAGGGAGGTGGAGGTGGAGGAGGAGGAGGTGGAGGAGGTGGAGGTGGAGGTGGAGGAGGTGGAGGTGGAGGTGGAGGAGGTGGAGGTGGAGGTGGAGGAGGTGGAGGTGGAGGTGGAGGTGGAGGTGGAGGAGGTGGAGGTGGAGGTGGAGGTGGAGGAGGTGAGGTGGAGGAGGTGGAGGTGGAGGAGGTGGAGGAGGTGGAGGTGGAGGTGGTGGAGGTGGAGGTGGAGGTGGTGGAGGTGGAGGTGGAG